>NC_135996.1:3416457-3595457 GCF_053455715.1 Rhinoraja longicauda
ATATGGTACAGTAGGGAAAGATACAGAGGAGGGGGAGGGAGAGGATATGGTAGAGTAGAGGAAGATACAGAGGGGGAGGATATGGTACAGTCGGGGAAGATACAGAGGAGGGGGGAGGATATGGTACAGTAGGGGAAGATACAGAGGAGGGGGAGGGGAGGATAGGGTACAGTAGTGAAGATACAGAGGAGAGGGAGGGGAGGATATGGTACTGTAGGGGAAGATACAGGAGGGGGGATATGGTACTGTAGGGGAAGATACAGAGGAAGGGGGGAGAGAAGGAGATAAGGGAGGGGGAAGTGATGGAGAAGGGGGAAAGGGACAGGAGGAAGGGGAAGTGGTGGGGTGGAGAGTGGGGGGAAGATACAGAGTGCAGAATATAGTCCTCGGCATTGTAGGGAATGTGGGGAACAGAGTGGAGGGCAAGGGGAGGAGGAGAAGGAGGGGGGATGTGGGGAGAGGGGGGAATAAGGAGCAGATACGGGGAGAAGGTGGTGGGGGGGAGGCATCAGGTGGGCGTGCGGTCCCCCGGGGGAGGGCACGTGTGGCCATTCGGCCGGTCATTAACGTGCTGTTCTGTGGGTCCCAGGGGCCGGTGAGGATGGGAGGCCGCGGCCGGGGCCAGATGACCTTCAGCGTGGAGGTGGTGGGCATCGGGAGGGGAGAGGTTCTCCCCCCACCCACCCTGCAACACCCTCCCCTCTACCCGGTAATTATGCCAGGGGAGCGGGCTAGTACGCCGTCCATTCTCCCCCCCATCCCCCCCCCCCCCCTCCTCTGTAATCATGTGTAAGAAGGAACTGCAGGTGCATTAACACATTAATAACTTGGATGAAGGGATTAAAAGTACCATTAGCAAATTTGCAGATGACACAAAGCTGGGTGGCAGTGTGAACTGTGAGGTTGCAGGGTGACTTGGACAGGTTGTGTGAGTGGGCGGATGCATGCCAGATGCAGTTTAATGTGGATAAGTGTGAGGTTATCCACTTTGGTGGTAAGAATAGGAAGGCAGATTATTATCTGAATGGTGTCAAGTTAGGAAAAGGAGACGTACGACAAGATCTGGGTGTCCTAGTGCATCAGTCACTGAAAGGAAGCATGCAGGTACAGCAGGCAGTGAAGAAAGCCAATGGCACGTTGGCCTTCATAACAAGAGGAGTTGAGTATAGGAGCAAAGAGGTCCTTCTGCAGTTATACAGGGCCCTAGTGAGACCGCACCTGGAGTACTGTGTGCAGTTTTGGTGTCCAAATTTGAGGAAGGGTATTCTTGCTATTGAGGGCGTGCAGCGTAGGTTTACTAGGTTAATTCCCGGAATGGCGGGACTGTCATATCTTGAAAGACTGGAGCGACTAGGCTTGTATACACTGGAATTTAAAAGGATGAGAGGGGATCTTATCGAAACGTATAAGATTATTCAGGGGTTGGACACGTTAGAGGCAGGAAACATGTTCCCACTGTTGGGGGAGTCCAGAACCAGCGGCCACAGTTTAAGAATAAGGGGTAGGCCATTTAGAACGGAGATGAGGAAAAACGTTTTCAGTCAGAGAGTTGTGAATCTGTGGAATTCTCTGCCTCAGAAGGCAGTGGAGGCCAGTTCTTTGAATGCATTCAAGAGAGAGCTAGATAGAGCTCTTAAGGATAGCGGAGTCAGGGGGTATGGGGAGAAGGCAGGAACGGGGTACTGATTGAGAACGATCAGCCATGATCACATTGAATGGCAGTGCTGGCTCAAAGGGCCGAATGGCCTACTCCTGCACCTATGTTTTATTGAGCCATATATCATGGAATAATACCACTTCCTTCCAGAGACATGGTAAATCAAAGTCGTAGCAAAATATGGCACGGTGGCGCAGCGGTAGAGTTGCTGCCTTACAGCGAATGCAGCGCCTGAGACAGGTTTGATCCTGACTACGGGCGCCGTCTGTATGGAGTTTGAACGTTCTCCCCGTGACCTACGTGGGTTTTCTCCGAGATCTTCGGTTTCCTCCAACACACCAAAGACGTGCAGGTATGTAGGTTAATTGACTGGGTAAATGTAAAAATTGTCCCTAGTGTGTGTAGGATAATGTTAATGAGCGGGGATCGCTGGGCGGCGCGGACCCGGTGGGCCGAAGGGCCTGTTTCCGCGCTGTATCTCTAAATCTAAAGAAAAAGACCAGTTTCCTTGACAACACACATTGGCAAAATTGTGATTCCGCATGTACGAGAAGACATGTACACTGTGTACATGTTGCATTATAATAATGTGCTCTGTAATGTGTGTGAAAGAAGGACAAAGACAATTAACTACTAAATGCCATCTATTTAATTAAACAAACTCTACAATACAAACAAAAATGAAAAAAACTAAAAAGTCTGAAACTTAACTCGAGTTGGCCGTCCGATTACAGTCATTTATGAATCTGCATGCCGGGAAGCCATCTCGTTTATCCCAATTGCGTAGGTTTTAGATTTAGTTTCAATTTGTACTTCCCCGAAATGCCTTCGCTTTTTACATGTTCCATCGTATTTTATCGTTGTATCATCTTCTGTTGACGACATTCTACCGCTGCACCATAGAGAGCATCCTAACACATGGCATCCCTGTGTGGTACCTCAGCTGCACGGAGGCAGAGAGGAAAGCTCTTCAGCGGGTAGATAGAGCTCAGAGGACCATCGGGACACAGCTACCAGCCTTGGAGGGCATCTACAACACACGATGCCTCAGAAAAGCCACCAGCATCCACAAATACCCTTCACACCCCTGCAACAGTCTGTTCGAACTTCTACCGTCGGGAAGACGATACAAGGCCTTCTACGCCCGCACCTCCAGACTCAGGAACAGCTTCATCCCCAGGGCCATAGCTGCTATGAACCGGTCCTGCTGAGCCGGATGGTCACATCGCACAGTGAACCGGCACAGATCTACTTGCACTTTATTCTGTTTTAAAACTGTTACAATTTGTTTCTTTGGTTTGTTTAAATTAATAATTAATACTGACTCGCTAATTAAATTATTGCATTGTATGGGAGGCGCATTCTCAATCTCGTTGTACCCCTGTACAATGACAATAAAGATATATTGTATTGTATTGTATTGTTAACACAATAGGTCAGGCAGCATCTCGGGAGAGAAGGAATGGACGACGTTTGTCCCGCCCCCCTGACATCAGTCTGAAGAAGGGTCTCGACCCGAAACATCACCCATTCCTTCTCTCCTGAGATGCTGCCTGACCTGCTGAGTTACTCCAACACTTTGTGAATAAATACCTTCGATTTGTACCAGCATCTGCAGTTATTTTCTCACACTATGCTCATGTACGTAACTCATCTTGTCCTGAGAGTTACGTACGTAAGATGCCGTTGGCAATCATGAAAAACGAATATATATCGGAGCGATATTCATTTGTTTCTACGATGCCCAATACAAGTAAAAAAAACACATGTTCCTCAATTCTTAACTCAGCATACTTTAAAGCAAAGGAGACATACTGTGCCAACTTTGTTCTCCGTGTCCAAATCGTTACGTGCATAAGCAGGCTTCGTTCACCTACTGTTTTCATGCCTGGTGGAACCGTCAACTTATAAAAACAATAACATTGCTGTCTGGAACGAAACCGCGGGGAAGTGTAGTGTATCAATTTTCTGCTGATGGTGCTGGAGCCTGAAGTCCCTTCGTGTCTTCCGAACGTCTGCTGGTTACGTACAGGAGACGTTCAATTGTCCAGCGTTATCTTCCTAATTACAATACAATACAATACAATATATCTTTATTGTCATTGTACAGGGGTACAACGAGATTGGGAACGCGCCTCCCATACGATGCAATCAATTAATTAGCTAGTCAGTATTCATTTAAACAATCCAATGAAACAAATTGGAACAGTTTTAAAACAGAATAAAGTGCAAGTAGGTCTGTACCGGTTCACTGTGCGATGTGACCATCTGGCTCAGCAGGACCGGTTCATAGCAGCTATGACCCTGGGGATGAAGCTGTTCCTGAGTCTGGAGGTGCGGGCGTAGAAGGCCTTGTATCGTCTGCCCGATGGTATAAGTTCGAACAGACTGTTGCAGGGGTGTGAAGAGTCTTTGTGGATGCTGGTGGCTTTTCTGAGGCATCGTGTGTTGTAGATGCCCTCCAAGGCTGATAGCTGTGTTCCGATGGTCCTCTGAGCTCTATGGATTACCCGCTGAAGAGCTCTCCTCTCTGCCTCCGTGCAGCTGAGATACCACACAGGGATGCCATGTGTTAGGATGCTCTCTATGGTGCAGGGGTAGAATGTCGTTAGCAGCTGTTGGGGTAGACCAGACTTCTTCAGTGTTCTCAGGTAGAACAGTCGTTGCTGTGCCTTCTTGACCAGCGCAGCAGTGTTACATAGAAACATAGAAACATAGAAAATAGGTGCAGTAGTAGGCCATTCGGCCCTTCGAGTCTGCACCGCCATTCAATATGATCAAGGGTGATCATCCAACTCAGTATCCTGTACCTGCCTTCTCTCCGTACCCCTGATCCCTTTAGCCACAAGGGCCACATCTAACTCCCTCTTAAATATAGCCAATGAACTGGCCTCAACTACCTTCTGTGGCAGAGAATTCCACAGATTCACCACCCTCTGTGTGAAAAAAAACGTTCTCATCTCGGTCCTAAAAGACTTCCCCCTTATCCTTAAACTGTGACCCCTTGTTCTGGACTCTGTACTTCATCTATGGCAAGAATGTCTTTCCTCAAATTAGGAGACCAAAACTGTACGCAATACTCCAGGTGTGGTCTCACCAATGCCCTGTACAACTGCAGCAGAACCTCCCTGTTCCTATACTCAATTCCCCTCGCTATGAATGCCAACATACCATTCGTTTTCTTCACTGCCTGCTGCACCTGCATGCCTACTTTCAATGACTGGTGTACCACGACACCCAGGTCTTGTTGCATCTCCCCTTCTCCTAATCGGCCACCATTCAGGTAATAGTCTGCTTTCCTGTTCTTGCCACCAAAGTGGATAACCTCACATTTATCCACATTATACTGCATCTGCCATGCCTTTGCCCACTCACCTAACCTATCCAAGTCACTCTGCAGCCTCCTAGCATCCTCCTCACAGCTAACACTGCCCCCCAGCTTCGTGTCATCCGCAAACTTGGAGATGTTGCATTCAATTCCCTCGTCCAAATCATTAATATATATTGTAAATAGCTGGGGTCCCAGTACTGAGCCTTGCGGTACCCCACTAGTCACTGCCTGTCATTCTGAAAAGGACCCGTTTATTCCTACTCTTTGCTTCCTGTCCGCCAGCCAGTTCTCTATCCACATCAACACTGAACCCACAATACCGTGTGCTTTAAGTTTGCATACTAATCTCTTATGTGGGACCTTGTCGAAAGCCTTCTGGAAGTCCAGATATAACACATCCACTGGTTCTCCCTTATCCACTCTACTAGTTACATCCTCGAAAAATTCTATAAGATTCGTCAGACATGAATTACCTTTCATAAATCCATGCTGACTTTGTCAAATGATTTTACCACTTTCCAAATGTGCTGCTATCCCATCTTTAATAACTGACTCTAGCATTTTCCCCACTACCGATGTTAGACTAACTGGTCTGAAATTCCCCGTTTTCTCTCTCCCTCCCTTTTTGAAAAGTGGGGTTACATTAGCTACCCTCCAATCCTCAGGAACTACTCCAGAATCCAGAGTTTTGAAAAATTATCACTAATGCATCCACTATTTCTGGGGCTACCTCCTTAAGCACTCTGGGATGCAGCCTATCTGGCCCTGGGGATTTATCGGCCTTTAATCCATTCAATTTACCTCACACCACTTCCCGACTCACCTGGATTTCACTCAGTTCCTCCCTCTCATTTGACCCCCGGTCCCCTGCTATTTCCGGCAGATTATTTATGTCTTCCTTAGTGAAGACAGAACCAAAGTAGTTATTCAATTGGTCTGCCATGTCCTTGTTCCCCATGATCAATTCACCTGTTTCTGACTGCAAGGGACCTACATTTGTTTTAACTAATCTTTTTCTCTTCACATATCTATAAAAGCTTTTGCAGTCAGTTTTTATGTTCCCTGCCAGTTTTCTCTCATAATCTATGTTCCCTTTCCTAATTAAGCCCTTTGTCCTCCTCTGCTGGACTCTGAATTTCTCCCAGTACTCTGGTAGGATGCTTTTTCTTGCAAATTTGTACGCTTCATCTTTTGTTTTGATACTATCCCTAATCTCCCTTGTTAGCCACGGATGCACTACCTTCCCTGATTTATTCTTTTGCCAAACTGGGATGAACAATTGTTGTAGTTCATCCATGCGGTCTTTAAATGCCTTCCATTGCATATCCACCGTCAACCCTTTAAGAATCAATTGCCAGTCAATCTTGGCCAATTCACGTCTCATGCCCTCAAAGTTACCTTTCCTTAAGTTCAGAACCGTTGTTTATGAATTAACTAAGTCACTCTCCATCCTAATGAAGAACTCAACCATATTATGGTCACTCTTGCCCAAGGGGCCACGCACATCAAGACTGCTAACTAACCCTTCCTCGTTACTCACTATCCAGTCTAGAATAGCCTGCTCTCTCGTTGGTTCCTCTACATGTTGACTTAGAAAACTATCCCGTATACATTCCAAGAAATCCTCTTCCTCAATTTGATTCACCCACTCTATATGTAGATTGAAGTCACCCATTATAACTGTTTTACCTTTGTTGCACGCATTTCTAATTTCCTGTTTGATGCCATCCCCAACTCTACTAGGTGGCCTGTACACAACTCCCACTAGCGTTTTCTGCCCTTTAGTGTTTCATAGCTCTATCCATATCAATTCCACATCCTCCAAGCTAATGTCCTTCCTTTCTATTGTGTTATTGGACCATGTTAGGACCTCCGAAATGTCAAGTGCCCAGAAACTTGAAGCATTTAGGCAGCCCATCGGACACAATCCTGTCGGCGTATTGAAAGGTAAGATTTTGTTTGTATTTTACATGTATTTAGGGTGTTACAAAATAAGTAATGTAACAATTAAGTAATATTTGTACGTGAGGTATCGGGTATATGACCAAAGTCACATTCAATTCTTATTTAAATGTATTTGTCAGTCGATCTAGGGATCTAGGGCGGCACGGTGGCGCAGCGGTAGAGTTGCTGCCTTACAGCGAATGCAGCGCCGGAGACTCAGGTTCGATCCTGTCCACCGGCGCCGTCTGTACGGAGTTTGCACGTTCTCCCCGTGACCTGCGTGGGTTTTCTCCGAGATCTTCGGTTTCCTCCCACACTCCAAAGACGTGCAGGTTTGTAGGTTAATTGGCTGGGTGAATGTAGAAATTATCCCTAGTGTGTGTAGGATAGTGTTAATGTGCGGGGATCGCTGGGCGGCGCGGACCCGGTGGGCCGAAGGGCCTGTTTCCGCGCTGTATCTCTAAATCTAAAAATCTAAATCTAAAACTGGCTATCATCGGCAGGGCTTCGGCACGCTTAGTTACTGCCGCGGCAATGTTTGCACCAGGTTATACAATGGGTAAACAATACAACAGCGGTAAATAAGCGTGCCGATGCCCTGTTTTACCCTCGTGGCCAATCTATACCTCTATGTGATGTAGCAGGTAGTTCAATATGACCAGTAATACAATCCAAAGACAAACAATAATAAGTTCTTGCCACTCCTGCACTGTAATATTAAGAAGGTTAATCAGTAGACAACTCCATTTTATATTACGTATATTCATTCTTCCATATTATGAATTGAATTTTACACACACCATTGTACGCCACATTTTGGTGTCCACGTTACGTACGTGATATTGCCATCAAACAAACTGTTATCCTAAAACTGGAAAGTATTACTATTTAAAAAGCCAACAGTTGAGAGGAGAACATTGCTCTAAAGTGAATATTAAATGGTTATTTGATGTACTGCATGCAGAAATGGAACTAAACTTAATCTTTCCTTGCATAGATAATGTACGTAATGGTGTCCTCTAATCAATCTAGTATTACACAGCCATAATTAGGTTAGACATTTACTGTCCAATTTGATTGTGGACCTCCATGGATAGGATGTATAACTACACTTTAATGAATTAGAAAAAAGAAGTTCTACCTTTGCAATCAAATGCCATTGAGACACCATGTTACATACATTAATACTTGTGTGGTAAATAGTAAATTACCTGAAAAGACTACTTGTGGTTGTGGAACTATCTTCTTTCTTTTTGATAGAGTCAGACGGTTGTCAAACTTGTAAATAAATGTGTTTGCATTGGTTTGTGCAACAATTAATTTTTGGGTGTCTATGTCACGTTTCCATGTCCCAGTATCAACAGACAATAGACAATAGGTGCAGGAGGAGGCCATTCGGCCCCTCGAGCCCAGCACCATCATTCAATGTGATCATGGCTGATCATTCTCAATCAGTACCCCGTTCCTGCCTTCTCCCCATACCCCCTGACTCCGCTATCCTTAAGAGCTCTATCTAGCTCTCTCTTGAATGCATTCAGAGAACTGGCCTCCACTGCCTTCTGAGGCAGAGAATTCCACAGGTTCACAACTCTCTGACTGAAAACATTTTTCCTCATCTCCGTTCTAAATGGCCGACCCCTTATTCTTAAACTGTGGCCGCTGGTTCTGGACTCCCCCAACATTGGGAACATGTTTCCTGCCTCTAACGTGTCCAACCCCTTAATAATCTTATATGTTTCAATAAGATCCCCTCTCATCCTTCTAAATCCCAGTGTAAACAAGCCCGGTTGCTCCAGTCTTTCAACATATGACAGTCCCGCCATTGCGGGAATTAACCTGGTAAACCTACGCTTCAACCTAGCAAGAATATCCTTCCTCAAATTTGGAAACCAAAACTGCACACAGTACTCCAGGTGCGGTCTCACTAGGGCTCTGTACAACTGCAGAAGGACCTCTTTGCTCCTATACTTCACTGCCTGCTGTACCTGCATGCTTCCTTTCAGTGACTGATGCACTAGGACACCCAGATCTCGTTGCACGTCCCCTTTTCCTAACTTGACACCATTCAGGTAATACTCTGCCTTCCTATGCTTACCACCAAAGTGGATAACCTCACACTTATCCACATTAAACTGCATCTGCCATGCATCCGCCCACTCACACAACCTGTCCAAGTCACCCTGCAACCTCATGGCATCTTCCTCACAGCTCAAACTGCCTTTGTGTCATCTGCTTTGTGTCATCTGCAAATTTGCTAATGGTACTATTAATCCCTTCATCCAAGTCATATCATATCATATTTATATACATATATGTATGTGACAAATAAACTTGACTTGACTTGACTTGACTTGGTTGCTGGGGGCAGCTCCCAGGATGCCGCCAAAATGCTGTCTCTCGCAAATTCAGTTTTGTTTTCGCATCAAATATCATTTTTTCTGCTAGACTGCCAGAAAAATTATGGTTATATTCTTAAAGACAATTAATATGCACAATAAGCATCAATTAAAATCAGATAAGATTCATATACTCAAAAAAACACGCGCCAAAAACTTCCCGGGCTTTATTATCTGAATGGTGGCCGATTAGGAAAAGGGGAGATGCAACGAGACCTGGGTGTCGTGGTACACCAGTCATTGAAAGTAATCTGAGGAAAGACATTCTTGCCATAGAGGGAGTACAGAGAAGGTTCACCAGATTGATCCCTGGGATGGCAGGACTTTCATGTGAAGAAAGACTGGATAGACTCGTCTTGTACTCGCTGGAATTTAGAAGATTGAGGGGGGATCTTATAGAAACTTACAAAATTCTTAAGGGGTTGGACAGGCTAGATGCATGAAGATTGTTGCCGATGTTGGGGAAGTTCAGAACAAGGGGTCACAGTTTAAGGATAAGGGGGAAGTCTTTTAGGACCGAGATGAGAAAGTTTTTATTCACACAGAGAGTGGTGAATCTGTGGAATTCTCTGCCACAGAAGGTAGTTGAGGCAAGTTCATTGGCTATATTTAAGAGGGAGTTAGATGTGGCCCTTGTGGCTAAAGGGATCAGGGGGTATGGAGAGAAGGCAGGTACGGGATACTGAGTTGGATGATCAGCCATGATCATATTGAATGGCGGTGCGTACAGGCTCGAAGGGCCGAATGGCCTAATCCTGCACCTATGTTTCTATGTTTCTATGTAGCGGCTTTCAAAATGGACGCCGATTGACATCAGTGCACATCAGTGGCCCGCCAAAAGGTCACAGCGGGGTCAGGCAGATGTTCTGGGACAACAGAGCCACACCTGGCTGTCTGTCAGCGACACGCGCAGCGCCCTCTGGCAGTCTGGCAAGTCCCTGCACCCACTGAGGCCGGTGGGCGGGACTGGTACGCGAGTAACGGGTTACTTGGCCATTGGGGAAGGATCTGGGGGCGGGTCCGCGGCCGCTGATTGGGAGGACTGGGCGGGACTACACTGCGAGGGACGGGTTACTCAGCCAATAGGGAAGGATCTTGGACGTGTCGGCGGCCGCTGATTAGACGGAGTGATGCCAGGTGGGTGGGATTGGTAGCTGAGTGACGGGTCACTCGACCAATAGAGATGGAGCTATACCGGGTCGCGGCCGCTGAATGGACGGCGCCTGATCGCAGGGCGGGACATTGACCTGCGTGACAGATCAGTCGGCCAATGGAGAAGGGAGGAGCTGGGGCAGGAGACCGCTGCCGTTGATTGTTCACTCTGAGGCGTGTGGGCGGGACTTTGATTCGAGTGACGGGTCGCTAGACCAATGGGAAGGGAGTGAGCTGGAGGGGCGGGTTTTTCCCCTAAAAACTGCAGCTGTTGTAAATCGATTCTTTTTTTTAAAAGAAATAAGCAGCAGTTCCAAATATTCATCGTTTATTTCAAACTTGCTGTTTCTTTGGTTGCTTTTGAAACACTTTGTGATGTTCATTATAACTTCAGTAACCCGATCTTTTCTTTTGAGTTCAGTCTCTATGGTTTTGCATCATCTGCTCATTGTGACCATTGACCACCGAAAGGATGGCAGTTGTTGCACTGCTTTTGTTCTGCGGTTTTCACCACGGTGACCATTGTCGACGTGGAACTTCATCACAATGGAATTGTTCCCCAACCAATAAATAACAGCAACCGCTGAAGATCCTTCACTCAGACACAGCTCCGTCTCCTCTGAGTGTCACTGAAGATGTTTTCCTCGTGGTTCACTTACATAATGAACGGATTCAGAAATCCTCAGGACTGCGGACCAGGTGACCGCTGTGAAGATGAAGGAACCGCACACGCTGACAACGAGGAAGACAAACCGGGTGCAAGTAACGGCCAGCACAACACCACTCCAGCAGTAATAATCCATGATTTGGAGAGTGGAGGAATCGCTGCTGGTGGAGACGAGGCGAAATTGCGTCAGGAGGTGGCTGGACCATCTAAGGCAATGGCAGAGGGTCAGCCTGAGAAAGGCTCTCTGTCATTTGGTGTCCACTATCCTGTTGCAGAACTGAGGCGGATGAGAGAAGGGAAAGAACATTCTGCCGAGGCAATACTGCAGCCTGGTAAGCAAGGCGACAGCGAGGAGCAACTGGCAGGGACTATGCCCGACACAGACACAACAACTGTCGGGGAGAGCAGTGTCGAGAGCGCTCCGCTTCCAAGGCCGGTAGATGACAGCTCCATCACCCTTGAATACCCAAAGAGGAAACCTGCCATCTTCCACCGCCCCACTCCAAAACAGACAGTCGTGCTTAAAGAAACTGTTAGACAAAGTATCCGGTTGCAATCCATTGCCATTGGTTTCAGCACCTGGAGACCCGGCTCCATCACTTCGATCTATAAGCACGAGAGAAGCTGGGGAATGGAGAAGCTGAGAATACAAAAAACTTTCAGTATAGCTGCAAATATGTATTAGTTTTTTTTTGTTGGAATAGTAATAATAATACTAATAACAATAGTAATAATAGTAATAATAATAATACTAATAATAGTAATAATACTACTACTACTAATAATAATAATAATAATAATAATAGTAACAATAATACTAATAATAATAGTAATAATAGCAATAATAATACTACTAATAATAGTAATAATAATAATACTAATAATAATAATACTAATAATAGTAATAACAGTAATAATACTAATAATAATAATACTAATAATAGTAACAATAATACTACTAATAATAATAATACTAATAATAATACTAATAATAATAGTAATAATAATACTAATACTAGTAACTTGTAACAATGTTGACAGTAATAAAAATATTTACCGTTACATTCAGTTGTCATTCCTTGATGGGTGCGGGGGTGTTGCTTGTCGTCTCTCCATCCCCATTGGTCTAGTGTCCCGTCACTCGGGTCAAAGTCCCGCCCACCGGCCGAACTCCGCCCAATCAGCGGCCGCGGACCGCCAGAAAGCCCGCCCCTCGCGGTCACTCCCTTCCCCATTAGCTGAGTGACCCGTCCATTCAGCGGCCGCGGACCCGCCATAGATCCTTCACTATTGGCCAAGTGACCCGTCACTCGGGTCAATATCCCGCCCACCGGTCACTCGTCGTCCAATCAACGGCCGCGGACCCGCCCCAGATCCTTTCCTATTGGCGAAGCTTCCTAGCACTCGCGAAGCAGTCCCGCCCACCGGCCGCGGACCCGCCCCGGTTCCTCCCCTATTGGCTGAGTGACCCGTCACTCGGATCAATGTCCCGCCCACCGGGCACGCCCCGTCCAGTCAGCGGCCGCGGACCCGCCCCCAGCTCCATCGCTATTGGCCAATTAACCCGTCACTCAGCCGCAAATCCCGCCCAACTTGCATCACGTCTGGGACCTTCCCTATTGGCCAAGAAACCCGTCACTCGGGTCAATGTCCCGCCCACCGTTAACGGTCACCGTCGATTCAGCGGCCGCGGACCCGCCCCCTGCCCCACCTCTATTGGCTGAGTAACTCGTCACTCGGGTCAATATCCCGCCTACCTGTCACATTCAACGGGCATTCAGCTCCTTCCCTGTTGGCCGAGTGGCCCGTCATTCGCAAACCAGTCCCGCCCACCGGGACGGGACGTCCATTCAACGGCCGCGGACCCGCCCCAGATCCTTCACTATTGGCCGAGTCACTCGTCGCTCAGCCGCCAATCCCGGACACCTCGCATCACTCCGCCCAATCAGCGGCCGCGGACCCGCCCCTGCCCCATCTCTATTGGCTGAGTGACCCGTCACTCTGGTCAATGTCCCGCCTACCTGTCACGCCCCGTCCATTCAACGGCCGCGGACTCGCTCTTGCTCCGTCCCTATTGACCGAGTGACCCGTCATTTGCGGACCAGTCCCGCCCACCGGCCGCACTCCGCCCATTCAGCGGCCGCGGCCCCGGATCCTTCCCCATTGGCTGAGTCACCCGTCGCTCGCGCACCAGTCCCGCCCACGAGCCTCACTCATTCCAATCAGCGGCCGATGACCCGCCCTAGCCCCATCTCTATTGGCTGAGTGACCCGTCACTCGCGCCATTGTCCCGCCCACCTGCCACGCTCCGTCCAATCAGCGGCCGTAGACCCGCCCCAGCTCCATCGTTGGCCAAGTAACCCGTCACTCGCAGTACAGTCAGGCCCACAAATCACGCCTCATCCAATCAGCGGCCGTGGACCCGCCCCAGATCCTTCCCCATTGGCCAATATAACCGTCACTCAGCCGCCAATCCGGCCACTTCGCATCACTCCGCCCAATCAGCTGCCGCGGACCCGATCCAGCTCCATCTTTATTGGCCAATTCACCCGTCACTCAGCTACCAGTCCCGCCCACGAGCCTCACTCATTCCAATCAGCGGCCGCTGCCCGCCCCAGCCCCGCCTCTATTGGCTGAGTGACCCGTGATCTGAGGTGGGGGGGATAGGGGAGAAGGGGGGAGGAGAGGGGGGGAGAGGGGGGGAGCTGTCATGGGGAAAGGAGGGGAGAGGGAGGAGCGGAGTGGAGAGTGTCTCGAGGAAGGGAGGATATGGTACAGTTGGGGAAGATACAGAGGAGGCGGAGGATATGGTCCAGTAGGGGAAGATACAGAGGAGGGGGAGGGAGAGGATATGGTACAGTAGAGAAAGATACAGAGGGGGAGGATATGGTACAGTAGGGGAAGATACAGAGGAGGGGGGAGGATATGGTACAGTGGGAGAAAATACAGAGGAGGGGAGGTGAGGATATGATACAGTAGTGAAGATACAGAGGAGGGGAGGGGAGGATATGGTACTGTAGGGGAAGATACAGGAGGGGGATATGGTACTATAGGGGAAGATACAGAGGAAGGGGGGAGAGAAGGAGATAAGGGAGGGGGAAGTGATGGAGAAGGGGGAAAGGGACAGGAGGAGGGGGAAGAGGTGGGGTAGAGAGTGAAGGGGAAGATACAGAGTGCAGAATATAGCCCTCGGCATTGTAGGGAATGTGGGGAACAGAGAGTGGAGGGCAAGGGGAGGATTTAGGGAGGAGGAAAAGGAGAAGGAGGGGGATGTGGGGAGAGGGGGGGATGAGGAGCAGATACGGGGAGAAGGTGGGGGGGAGGCATCAGGTGGGCGTGCGGTCCTCCAGGGGAGGGCACGTGTGGCCACTCGGCCCGTCATTAACGTGCTGTTCTGTGGGCCGCAGGGGCCGGTGAGGATGGGCGGCCGCGGCCGGGGCCAGATGACCTTCAGCGTGGAGGTGGTGGGCATCGGGAGGGGAGAAATTCTCCCCCCACCCACCCTGCAACCCCCTCCCCTCTACCCGGTAAGTATGCCAGGGGTGGGGATAGTACGCCGTCCATTCTCCCCCCCCTCCCCCCGGTCCGTCTGTTCCCCTGTAATCATGTGTAAGAAGGAACTGCAGGTGCATTAACACATTAAGGAAGGCAGAGTATTATCTGAAAGGTGTCAAGTTAGGAAAAGGGGACGTACAACGAGTTCTGGGTGTCCTAGTGCATCAGTCACTGAAAGGAAGCATGCAGTGAAGAAAGCCAATGGAATGTTGGCCTTCATAACAAGAGGAGTTGAGTATAGGAGCAAAGAGGTCCTTCTGCAGTTGTACAGGGCCCGAGTGAGACCGCACCTGGGGTACTGTGTGCAGTTTCGGTCTCCAAATTTGAGGAAGGGTATTCTTGCTATTGAGGGCGTGCAGCGTAGGTTTACTAGGTTAATTCCTGGAATGGCGGGACTGTCGGATGTTGAAAGACTGGAGCGACTAGGCTTGTATACACTGGAATTTAGAAGGATGAGAGGGGATCTTATCGAAACGTATAAGATTATTAAGGGGTTGGACACATTAGAGGCAGGAAACATGTTCCCAATGTTGTGGGAGTCCAGAACAAGGGGCCACAGTTTAAGAATAAGTGGTCGGCCATTTAGAACGGAGATGAGGAAAAACTTTTTCAGTCAGAGAGTTGTGAATCTGTGGAATTCTCTGCCTCAGAAGGCAGTGGAGGCCAGTTCTCTGAATGCATTCAGGACAGAGCTAGATAGAGCTCTTAAGGAAAGCGGAGTCAGGGGGTACGGGGAGAAGGCAGGAACGGGGTACTGATTGAGAACGATCAGCCATGATCACATTGAATGGCGGTGCTGGCTCAAAGGGCCGAATGGCCTACTCCTGCACCTATTGTCTATTGTCTATTGAGCCATATATCATGGAATAATACCACTTCCTTCCAGAGACATGGTAAATCAAAGTCGTAGCAAAAATGGCACGGTGGCGCAGCGGTAGAGTTGCTGCCTTACAGCGAATGCAGCGCCTGAGACAGGTTTGATCCTGACTACGGGCGCCGTCTGTATGGAGTTTGAACGTTCTCCCCGTGACCTGCGTGGGTTTTCTCCGAGATCTTCGGTTTCCTGCCACACTCCAAAGACGTGCAGGTATGTAGGTTAATTGACTGGGTAAATGTAAAAATTGTCCCTAGTGTGTGTAGGATAATGTTAATGAGCGGGGATCGCTGGGCGGCGCGGACTCGGTGGGCCGAAGGGCCTGTTTCCGCGCTGTATCTCTAAATCTAAAAAGAAGACCAATTTCCATGACAACACGCATTGACAAAATTGTGATTCCGCATGTACTATAAGACATGTACACTGTGTACATGTTGCATGTATAATATTGTGCTCTGTAATGTGTGTGAAAGAAGGACAAAGACAATTAACTACTAAATGCCATCTATTTAATGAAACAAACTCTACAACACAAACAAAAATGAAAAAAACTAAAAAGTCTGAAACTTAACTCGAGTTGGCCGTCCGATTACAGTCGTTTATGAATCTGCATGCCGGGAAGCCATCACGTTTATCCCAATTGCGTAGGTTTTAGATTTAGTTTCAATTTGTACTTCCCCGAAATGCCTTCGCTTTTTACATGTTCCATCGTATTTTACCGTTGTATCATCTTCTGTTGACGACATTCTACCGCTGCACCATAGAGAGCATCCTAACACATGGCATCCCTGTGTGGTACCTCAGCTGCACGGAGGCAGAGAGGAGAGCTCTTCAGCGGGTAGTCCATAGAGCTCAGAGGACCATCGGGACACAGTTACCAGCCTTGGAGGGCATATACAACACACGATGCCTCAGAAAAGCCACCAGCATTCACAAAGGCTCTTCACACCCCCGCAACAGTCTGTTCGAACTCCTTCCATCGGGCAGACGATACAAGGCCTTCTACGCCCGCACCTCCAGACTCAGGAACAGCTTCATCCCCAGGGCCATAGCTGCTATGAACCGGTCCTGCTGAGCCGGATGGTCGCATCGCACAGTGAACCGGCACAGATCTACTTGCACTTTATTCTGTTTTAAAACTGTTCTAATTTGTTTCGTTGGGTTGTTTAAATTAATAATTAATACTGACTCGCTAATTAAATTATTGCATCGTATGGGAGGCGCATTCCCAATCTCGTTGTACCCCTGTACAACGACAATAAAGATATATTGTATTGTATTGTATTGTATTGTTAACACAATAGGTCAGGCAGCATCTCGGGAGAGAAGGAATGGGCGACGTTTGTCCCACCGCCTGACATCAGTCTGAAGAAGGGCCTCGACCCGAAACGCCGCCCATTCCTTCTCTCCTGAGATGCTGCCTGACCTGCTGAGTTACTCCAGCAGTTTGTGAATAAATACCTTCGATTTGTACCAGCATATGCAGTTATTTTCTTACACCATGCTCATGTACGTAACTCATCGTGTCCTGAGAGTTACGTACGTAAGATGCCGTTGGCAATCATGAAAAATGAATATATATCGGAGCGATATTCATTTGTTTCTACGATGCCCAAGCCAAGTAACAAAAACACATGTTCCACAATTCTTAACTCGGCATATTTTAAAGCAAAGGAGACATACTGTGCCTACTTTGTTCTCTGTGTCCAAATCGTTACGTGCATAAGCAGGCTTCGTTCACCCACTGTTTTCATGCCTGGTGGAACCGTCAACTTATAAAAACAATAACATTGCTGTCTGGAACGAAACCGCGGGGAAGTGTAGTGTATCAATTTTCTGCTGATGGTGCTGGAGCCTGATGTCCCTTCGTGTCTTCCGAACGTCTGCTGGTTACGTACAGGAAACGTTCAATTGTCCAGCATAATAATAATAATAATAATAATAATAATATTCATTTATTGTCATTGCAACGAGTACAACGAAATTAAAAAACAGCCAATCCTGACGGTGCGTACAAACATATATGCAATAAATGCAAAAACAAATAAATACATAAATACAATTAAATTAAGTACATGATTTTTTAACGGTGTTGCCTAGTGCACAGGTAGTGTTCAGTTCTCGTATGGCCCTGGGGTAAAAACTGTTCTTAAGTCTGTTTGTTCGGGATTTGATTGACCTGAAACGTCGACCAGAGGGCAGATGAACAAACAGACGGTGGCCGGGGTGGGATGGATCTTTTATTATTTTGCCTGCTCTACTGAGGCAGCGCAGGCTGAACAGGTGCTCCAGGGAGGGCAGTGAGCAGCCGATGATTTTCTGGGCCGTCGTGATGACCCTCTGAAGGGCCTTCCTGTCCTTTTCTGAGCAGCTGGCATACCATGTGGTTATACAGTATGCCAGCACACTCTCGATGGAGCAGCGATAGAAGGACAACATGAGCTTCTCCTGCAGGTTGGTTTTCCTGAGGATCCTCAGGAAGTGGAGTCTCTGCTGTGCCTTCTTTACTGTGGTGATGGTGTTGGTAGACCAGGTGAGATCCTCTGCGATGTGCGTACCCAGGAACCTGAAAGCTGGTACCCTTTCCACGCAGACCCCATTGATGTAGAGTGGGTCGTAATCTCCACTGGTTTTTCTAAAGTCAATTATAAGTTCCTTTGTTTTGGAGGAGTTCAGGACCAGATTGTTCACTGAACACCATGCTGCCAGCCTTTGGATTTCATCCCTATAGGCTGTCTCATCTCCTTCTGAGATAAGTCCAACCACAGTCGTGTCATCCGCGAACTTGATGATGGTGTTGGTGGGATGGGTGGGGGCGCAGTCGTGAGTGTAGAGGGAGTAAAGGATGGGGCTCAACACACAGCCCTGTGGTGAGCCGGTGCTCAGTGTAATGGTGGAGGAGAGGTGAGGGCCTATTTTGACTGTCTGCACAATATAATATATCTTTATTGTCATTGTACAGGGGTACAACGAGATTGGGAATGCGCCTCCCATACGATGCAATCAATTAATTAGCTAGTCAGTATTAATTTAAAGAACCCAATGAAACAAATTAGAACAGTTTTAAAACAGAATAAAGTGCAAGTAAGTCTGTGCTGGTTCACTGTGCGATGTGACCATCTGGCTCAGCAGGACCGGTTCATGGCAGCTATGGCCCTGGGGATGAAGCTGTTCCTGAGTCTGGAGGTGCGGGCGTAGAAGGCCTTGTATCGTCTGCCCGACGGTAGAAGTTCGAACAGACTGTTGCAGGGGTGTGAGGAGTCTTTGTGGATGCAGGTGGCTTTTCTGAGGCATCGTGTGTTGTAGATGCCCTCCAAGGCCAGTAGCTGTGTTCCGATGGTCCTCTGAGATCTATGGACTACCCGCTGAACATAGGAAATAGGTGCAGGAGTAGGCCATTCGGCCCTTCGAGTCTGCACCGCCATTCAATATGATCATGGCTGATCATCCAACTCAGTATCCCGTACCTGCCTTCTCTCCATACCCCCTGATCCCTTTAGCCACAAGGGCCACATCTAACTCCCTCTTAAATATAGCCAATGAACTGGCCTCAACTACCTTCTGTGGCAGAGAATTCCACAGATTCACCACTCTCTGTGTGAAAAAAAACTTTCTCATCTTGGTCCTAAAAGACTTCCCCCTTATCCTTAAACTGTGACCCCTTGTTCTGGACTTCCCCAACATCGGGAACAATCTTCCTGCATCTAGCCTGTCCAACCCCTTAAGAATTTTGAAAGTTTCTATAAGATCCCCCCTCAATCTTCTAAATTCCAGCGAGTACAAACCGAGTCTATCCAGTCTTTCTTCATATGAAAGTCCTGCCATCCCAGGAATCAATCTGGTGAACCTTCTCTGTACTCCCTCTATGGCCAAAACTGTACGCAATACTCCAGGTGTGGTCTCACCAATGCCCTGTCCAACTGCAGCAGAACCTCCCTGCTCCTATACTCAAATCCCCTCGCTATGAATGCCAACATACCATTCGCTTTCTTCACTGCCTGCTGCACCTGCATGCCTACCTTCAATTATTGGTGTACCACGACACCCAGGTCTCGTTGCATCTCCCCTTCTCCTAATCGGCCACCATTCAGGTAATAGTCTGCTTTCCTGTTCTTGCCACCAAAGTGGATAACCTCACATTTATCCACATTATACTGCATCTGCCATGCCTTTGCCCACTCACCTAACCTATCCAAGTCACGTTGCAGCCTCCTAGCATCCTCCTCACAGCTAACACTGCCCCCCAGCTTCGTGTCATCCGCAAACTTGGAGATGTTGCATTCAATTCCCTCATCCAAATCATTAATATAGATTGTAAATAGCTGGGGTCCCAGCACTGAGCCTTGCGGTACCCCACTAGTCACTGCCTGTCATTCCGAAAAGGACCCGTTTATTCCTACTCTTTGCTTCCTGTCTGCCAGCCAGTTCTCTATCCACATCAATACTGAACCCACAATACTGTGTGCTTTAAGTTTGCATACTAATCTCTTATGTGGGACCTTGTCGAAAGCCTTCTGGAAGTTCAGATATGACACATCCACTGGTTCTCCCTTATCCACTCTACTAGTTACATCCTCGAAAAATTCTATAAGATTCGTCAGACATGATTTAATTTTCATAAATCCATGCTGACTTTGTCCAATGATTTCACCACTTTCCAAATGTGCTGCTATCCCATCTTTAATGACTGACTCTAGCATTTTCCCCACTACCGATGTTAGGCTAACTGGTCTATAATTCCCCGTTTTCTCTCTCCCTCCCTTTTTGAAAAGTGGGGTTACATTAGCTACCCTCCAATCCTCAGGAACTACTCCAGAATCCAGAGTTTTGAAAAATTATCACTAATGCATCCACTATTTCTGGGGCTACCTCCTTAAGAACTCTGGGATGCAGCCTATCGCAGCGGTAGAGTTGCTGCTTTACAGCGAATGCAGCGCCGGAGACTCAGGTTCGATCCTGACTGCGGGTGATGCACTGTAAGGAGTTTGTACGTTCTCCCCCTGACCTGCGTGGGTTTTCTCCGAGATCTTCGGTTTCCTCCCACACTCCAAAGACGTACAGGTATGTAGGTTAATTGGCTGGGTAAATGTAAAAAAAAAAATTGTCCCTAGTGGGTGTAGGATAGTGTTAATGTACGGGGATCGCTGGGCGGCACGGACTTGGAGGGCCGAAAAGGCCTGTTTCCGACTGTATATATATGATATGATATGATATGATATCTGGCCCTGGGGATTTATCGGCCTTTAATCCATTCAATTTACCTCACACCACTTCCCGACTAACCTGGATTTCATTCAGTTCCTCCTTCTCAATTGACCCCCGGTCCCCTGCTATTTCCGGCAGATTATTTATGTCTTCCTTAGTGAAGACAGAACCAAAGTAGTTATTCAATTGGTCTGCCATGTCCTTGTTCCCCATGATCAATTCACCTGTTTCTGACTGCAAGGGACCTACATTTGTTTTAACTAATCTTTTTCTCTTCACATATCTATAAAAGCTTTTGCAGTCAGTTTTTAATGTTCCCTGCCAGTTTTCTTTCATAATCTATTTTCCCTTTCCTAATTAAGCCCTTTGTCCTCCTCTGCTGGACACTGAATTTCTCCCAGTCCTCTGGTAGGTTGCTTTTTCTTGCTAATTTGTACGCTTCATCTTTTGTTTTGATACTATCCCTAATCTCCCTTGTTAGCCACGGATGCACTACCTTCCCTGATTTATTCTTTTGCCAAACTGGGATGAACAATTGTTGTAGTTCATCCATGCGGTCTTTAAATGCCTTCCATTGCATATCCACCGTCAACCCTTTAAGAATCAATTGCCAGTCTATCTTGGCTAATTCACGTCTCATGCCCTCAAAGTTACCTCTCCTTAAGTTCAGAACCGTTGTTTCTGAATTAACTAAGTCACTCTCCATCCTAATGAAGAACTCAACCATATTATGGTCACTCTTGCCCAAGGGGCCACGCACATCAAGACTGCTAACTAACCCTTCCTCATTACTCACTACCCAGTCTAGAATAGCCTGCTCTCTCGTTGGTTCCTCTACATGTTGACTTAGAAAACTATCCCGTATACATTCCAAGAAATCCTCTTCCTCAATTTGATTCACCCACTCTATATGTAGATTGAAGTCACCCATTATAACTGTTTTACCTTTGTTGCACGCATTTCTAATTTCCTGTTTGATGCCATCCCCAACTCTACTAGGTGGCCTGTACACAACTCCCACTAGCGTTTTCTGCCCCTTAGTGTTTCATAGCTCTATCCATATCAATTCCACATCCTCCAAGCTAATGTCCTTCCTTTCTATAATAATAATAATAATATTCATTTATTGTCATTGCAACGAGTACAACGAAATTAAAAAATAGCCAATCCTGACGGTGCGTACAAACATATATGCAATAAATGCAAAAACAAATAAATACATAAATACAATTAAATACAATTATATTAAGTACAAGATTTTTTAACGGTGTTGCCTAGTGCAAAGGTAGTGTTCAGTTCTCGTATGGCCCTGGGGTAAAAACTGTTCTTAAGTCTGTTTGTTCGGGATTTCATCGACCTGAAACGTCGACCAGAGGGCAGATGAACAAACAGACGGTGGCCGGGGTGGGATGGATCTTTTATTATTTTGCCTGCTCTACTGAGGCAGCGTAGGCTGAACAGGTGCTCCAGGGAGGGCAGTGAGCAGCCGATGATCTTCTGGGCCGTCGTGATGACCCTCTGAAGGGCCTTCCTGTCCTTTTCTGAGCAGCTGGCATACCATGTGGTTATACAGTATGCCAGCACACTCTCGAATGTGCTATTGTGTTATTGGACCATGTTAGGACCTCCGAAATGTCAAGTGCCCATAAACTTGAAGCATTTAGGCAGCCCATCGGACACAATCCTGTCGGCGTATTGAAAGGTAAGATTTTGTTTGTATTTTACATGTATTTAGGGTGTTACAAAATAAGTAATGTAACAATTAAGTAATATTTGTACGTGAGGTATCGGGTATATGACCAAAGTCACATTCAATTCTTATTTAAATGTATTTGTCAGTCGATCTAGGGATCTAGGGCGGCACAGTGGCGCAGCGGTAGAGTTGCTGCCTTACAGCGAATGCAGCGCCGGAGACTCAGGTTCGATCCTGACTACCGGCGCCGTCTGTACGGAGTTTGCACGTTCTCCCCGTGACCTGCGTGGGTTTTCTCCGAGATCTTCGGTTTCCTCCCACACTCCAAAGACGTGCAGGTTTGTAGGTTAATTGGCTGGGTGAATGTAGAAATTATCCCTAGTGTGTGTAGGATAGTGTTAATGTGCGGGGATCGCTGGGCGGCGCGGACCCGGTGGGCCGAAGGGCCTGTTTCCGCGCTGTATCTCTAAATCTAAAAATCTAAATCTAAAACTGGCTATCATCGGCAGGGCTTCGGCACGCTTAGTTACTGCCGCGGCAATGTTTGCACCAGGTTATACAATGGGTAAACAATACAACAGCGGTAAATAAGCGTGCCGATGCCCTGTTTTACCCTCGTGGCCAATCTATACCTCTATGTGATGTAGCAGGTAGTTCAATATGACCAGTAATACAATCCAAAGACAAACAATAATAAGTTCTTGCCACTCCTGCACTGTAATATTAAGAAGGTTAATCAGTAGACAACTCCATTTTATATTACGTAAATTCATTCTTCCATATTATGAATTGAATTTTACACACACCATTGTACGCCACATTTTGGTGTCCACGTTACGTACGTGATATTGCCATCAAACAAACTGTTATTCTAAAACTGGAAAGTATTACTATTTAAAAAGCCAACAGTTGAGAGGAGAACATTGCTCTAAAGTGAATATTAAATGGTTATTTGATGTACTGCATGCAGAAATGGAACTAAACTTAATCTTTCCTTGCATAGATAATGTACGTAATGGTGTCCTCTAATCAATCTAGTATTACACAGCCATAATTAGGTTAGACATTTACTGTCCAATTTGATTGTGGACCGCCATGGATAGGATGTATAACTACACTTTAATGAATTAGAAAAAAGAAGTTCTACCTTTGCAATCAAATGCCATTGAGACACCATGTTACATACATTAATACTTGTGTGGTAAATAGTAAATTACCTGAAAAGACTACTTGTGGTTGTGGAACTATCTTCTTTCTTTTTGATAGAGTCAGACGGTTGTCAAACTTGTAAATAAATGTGTTTGCATTGGTTTGTGCAACAATTAATTTTTGGGTGTCTATGTCACGTTTCCATGTCCCAGTATCAACAGGCAATAGACAATAGGTGCAGGAGGAGGCCATTCGGCCCCTCGAGCCAGCACCATCATTCATTGTGATCATGGCTGATCATTCTCAATCAGTACCCCGTTCCTGCCTTCTCCCCATACCCCCTGACTCCGCTATCCTTAAGAGCTCTATCTAGCTCTCTCTTGAATGCATTCAGAGAACTGGCCTCCACTGCCTTCTGAGGCAGAGAATTCCACAGGTTCACAACTCTCTGACTGAAAACATTTTTCCTCATCTCCGTTCTAAATGGCCGACCCCTTATTCTTAAACTGTGGCCGCTGGTTCTGGACTCCCCCAACATTGGGAACATGTTTCCTGCCTCTAACGTGTCCAACCCCTTAATAATCTTATATGTTTCAATAAGATCCCCTCTCATCCTTCTAAATCCCAGTGTATACAAGCCCGGTTGCTCCAGTCTTTCAACATATGACAGTCCCGCCATTGCGGGAATTAACCTGGTAAACCTACGCTTCAACCTAGCAAGAATATCCTTCCTCAAATTTGGAAACCAAAACTGCACACAGTACTCCAGGTGCGGTCTCACTAGGGCTCTGTACAACTGCAGAAGGACCTCTTTGCTCCTATACTTCACTGCCTGCTGTACCTGCATGCTTCCTTTCAGTGACTGATGCACTAGGACACCCAGATCTCGTTGCACGTCCCCTTTTCCTAACTTGACACCATTCAGGTAATACTCTGCCTTCCTATGCTTACCACCAAAGTGGATAACCTCACACTTATCCACATTAAACTGCATCTGCCATGCATCCGCCCACTCACACAACCTGTCCAAGTCACCCTGCAACCTCATAGCATCTTCCTCACAGCTCAAACTGCCTTTGTGTCATCTGCTTTGTGTCATCTGCAAATTTGCTAATGGTACTATTAATCCCTTCATCCAAGTCATATCATATCATATTTATATACATATATGTATGTGACAAATAAACTTGACTTGACTTGACTTGACTTGGTTGCTGGGGGCAGCTCCCAGGATGCCGCCAAAATGCTGTCCCTCGCAAATTCAGTTTTGTTTTCGCATCAAATATCATTTTTTCTGCTAGACTGCCAGAAAAATTATGGTTATATTCTTAAAGACAATTAATATGCACAATAAGCATCAATTAAAATCAGATAAGATTCATATACTCAAAAAAACACGCGCCAAAAACTTCCCGGGCTTTATTATCTGAATGGTGGCCGATTAGGAAAAGGGGAGATGCAACGAGACCTAGGTGTCGTGGTACACCAGTCATTGAAAGTAATCTGAGGAAAGACATTCTTGCCATAGAGGGAGTACAGAGAAGGTTCACCAGATTGATCCCTGGGATGGCAGGACTTTCATGTGAAGAAAGACTGGATAGACTCGTCTTGTACTCGCTGGAATTTAGAAGATTGAGGGGGGATCTTATAGAAACTTACAAAATTCTTAAGGGGTTGGACAGGCTAGATGCATGAAGATTGTTGCCGATGTTGGGGAAGTTCAGAACAAGGGGTCACAGTTTAAGGATAAGGGGGAAGTCTTTTAGGACCGAGATGAGAAAGTTTTTTTTCACACAGAGAGTGGTGAATCTGTGGAATTCTCTGCCACAGAAGGTAGTTGAGGCAAGTTCATTGGCTATATTTAAGAGGGAGTTAGATGTGGCTCTTGTGGCTAAAGGGATCAGGGGGTATGGAGAGAAGGCAGGTACGGGATACTGAGTTGGATGATCAGCCATGATCATATTGAATGGCGGTGCGTACAGGCTCGAAGGGCCGAATGGCCTAATCCTGCACCTATGTTTCTATGTTTCTATGTAGCGGCTTTCAAAATGGACGCCGATTGACATCAGTGGACATCAGTGGCCCGCCAAAAGGTCACAGCGGGGTCAGGCAGATGTTCTGGGACAACAGACCCACACCTGGCTGTCTGTCAGCGACACGCGCAGCGCCCTCTGGCAGTCTGGCAAGTCCCTGCACCCACTGAGGCCGGTGGGCGGGACTGGTACGCGAGTAACGGGTTACTTGGCCAATGGGGAAGGATCTGGGGGCGGGTCCGTGGCCGCTGATTGGGAGGACTGGGCGGGACTACACTGCGAGGGACGGGTTACTCAGCCAATAAGGAAGGATCTTGGACGTGTCCGCGGCCGCTGATTAGACGGAGTGATGCCAGGTGGGTGGGATTGGTAGCTGAGTGACGGGTCACTCGACCAATAGAGATGGAGCTATACCGGGTCGCGGCCGCTGAATGGCCGGCGCCTGATCGGAGGGCGGGACATTGACCTGCGTGACAGATCAGTCGGCCAATGGAGAAGGGAGGAGCTGGGGCAGGAGACCGCTGCCGTTGATTGTTCACTCTGAGGCGTGTGGGCGGGACTTTGACTCGAGTGACGGGTCGCTAGACCAATGGGAAGGGAATGAGCGGGAGGGGGGGGATTTTCCAAAAAAAACTGCAGCTGTTGCAAATCTGATTCTTTTTTTAAAAAGAACACATGAACTAAGCAGCAGTTCCAAATATTCATCGTTTATTTCATAGCTGTTCCTTTGGTTGCTTTTGAAACACTTTGTGATGTTCATTATAACTTCAGTAACCCGATCTTTTCTTTTGAGTTCAGTCTCTATGGTTTTGCATCATCTGCTCATTGTGACCATTGACCACCGAAAGGATGGCAGTTGTTGCACTGCTTTTGTTCTGCGGTTTTCACCACGGTGACCATTGTCGACGTGGAACTTCATCACAATGGAATTGTTCCCCAACCAATAAATAACAGCAACCGCTGAAGATCCTTCACTCAGACACAGCTCCGTCTCCTCTGAGTGTCACTGAAGATGTTTTCCTCGTGGTTCACTTACATAATGAACGGATTCAGAAATCCTCAGGACTGCGGACCAGGTGACCGCTGTGAAGATGAAGGAACCGCACACGCTGACAACGAGGAAGACAAACCGGGTGCAAGTAATGGCCAGCACAACACCACTCCAGCAGTAATAATCCATGATTTGGAGAGTGGAGGAATCGCTGCTGGTGGAGACGAGGCGAAACTGCCTCAGGTGGTGGCAGGACCATCTAAGGCAATGGCAGAGGGTCAGCCTGAGAAAGGCTCTCTGTCATTTGGTGTCCACTATCCTGTTGCAGAACTGAGGTGGATGAGAGAAGGGAAAGAACATTCTGCCGAGGCAATACTGCAGCCTGGTAAGCAAGGTGACAGCGTGGAGCAACTGGCAGGGACTATGCCCGACACAGACGCAACAACTGTCGGGGAGAGCAGTGTCGAGAGCGCTCCGCTTCCAAGGCCGGTAGATGACAGCTCCATCACCCTTGAATATCCAAAGAGGAAACCTGCCATCTTCCACCGCCCCACTCCAAAACAGACAGCCGTGCACAAAGAAACTGTTAGACAAAGTATCCGGTTGCAATCCATTGCCATTGGTTTCAGCACCTGGAGACCCGGCTCCATCACTTCGATCTATAAGCACGAGAGAAGCTGGGGAATGGAGAAGCTGAGAATACAAAAAACTTTCAGTATAGCGGCTAATATGTATTAGTTTGCTTTTTTTGGATTAGTAATAATAACACTAATAATAATACTACTAATAATAGTAATAATAGTAGTAATAATAATACTAATAATAGTAATAATAGTTATAATAGTAATAATAATAATACCACTAATAATAGTAATAATTGTAACAATAATACTAATAATAATAGTAATAATAGCAATAATAATACTACTAATAATAATAGTAATAATAATACTAATAATACTACTACTAATAATAGTAATAACAGTAATAATACTAATAATAATACTACTAATAATAATATTAATAAATCTAATAATAATACTACTAATATAGTAATAATAATAATACTAATAAATCTAATAATAATACTACTAATAATAGTAATAATAGTAATAATAATAATACTAATACCAGTAACTTGCATTGTTGACATTAATAAAAGTATTTACCATTACATTCAGTTGTCAATCCTTGATGTGAAAGGGGGTGGGGGGTTGTTGCTTGGCGTCACTCTCCCCATTGGTCCAGTGTCCCGTCACTCGGGTCAAAGACCCGCCCACCGGCCGCACTCCGCCCAATCAGCGGCCGCTGACCTGCCATAAAGCCCGCCCCTCGCCGTAACTCCCTTTCCCATTGGCTGAGTGATCCGTCTATTGAACGACCGCGGACCTGCCCCAGATCCTTCCCTATTGGCTGAGTGACCCGTCACTCGGGTCAATGTCCCGACCACCGGACACGCGCCGTCCAATCAGCGGCTGCGGACCCGCCCTAGATTGGCCGAGCCATCCGTCGCTCGCGGACCAGTCCCGCCCACTAGCCTCACTCATTCCAATCAGCGGCCGATGACCCGCCCTAGCCCCATATCTATTGGCTGAGTGACCCGTCACTCGCGTCAATGACCCGCCCACCTGTCACGCCCCGACCAGTCAGGGGCCGCGGACCCGCCGCAGCACCATCGCTATTGGCCATCACTTAGCCGCCAATCCAGCCCACCTGGCATCACTCTCTCTATTCAGCGGCCGCGGACCCGCCCTGGGACCTTCCCCATTGGCCAAGTAACCCGTCAGTCGGGTCAATGTCCCGCCCACCGATAACGGTCACCGTCCATTCAGCGGCCGCGGACCCGCCCCCAGCTCCACCTCTATTGGCTGAGTAACTCGTCACTCGGGTCAATTATCCCGCCTAACTGTCACATTCAACGGCCATTCAGCGGCAGTGGACCCAGCTCCTTCCCTGTTGGCCGAGTGGCCCGTCATTCGCAAATCAGTCCCGCCCACCGGGACGGGACGTCCATTCAACGGCTGCGGACCCGCCCCGGATCCTTCCCCATTGGCCGAGTCACTCGTCGCTCCCGGACACCTCGCATCACTCCGCCCAATCAGCGGCCGCGGATCCGCCGCAGCCCCATCTCTATTGGCTGAGTGACCCGTCACTCGGGTCAATGTCCCGCCTACCTGTCACGCCCCGTCCATTCAGCGGCCGTGCACCCGCCCCCGCTCTTTCCCTATTGACCGAGTGACCCGTCATTTGCGGACCAGTCCCGCCCACCGGCCGCATTCCGCCCATTCAGCGGCCGCGGCCCCGGATCCCTCCCCATTGGCTTAGTCACCCGTCACTCCCGGACTAGTCCCGCCCACGGACTCACTCATTCCAATCAGAGGCCGATAACCCACACTAGCCCCATCACTATTGGCTGAATGACCCGTCACTCTCGTCAGTGTCCCGCCCACCTGTTACGCGCCGTTCATTCAACGGCCGCGGAACTGTCCCAGCTCCATCGTTGGCCAAGTAACCCGTCACTCGCAGTATAGCCCCGCCCACATATCGCGCCTCGTCCAATCAGCGGCCGTGGACCCGCCCCAGATCCTTCCCCATTGACCAATATAACCGTCACTCAGCAGCCAATCCCGACCACTTCGCATCACTCCGCCCAATCAGCTGCCGCGGACCCGATCCAGCTCCATCTCTATTGGCCAATTAACACGTCAATCAGCTCCCAGTCCCGCCCACGAGCCTCACTCATTCCAATCAGCGGCCGCTGACCCGCCCCAGCCCCACTTATCATATCATATATCTACAGCCGGAAACAGGCCTTTTCGGCCCTCCAAGTCCGTGCCGCCCAGTGATCCCCGCACATTAACACTATCCTACACCCACTAGGGACAATTGTTTTACATTTACCCAGCCAATTAACCTACATACCTGTACTTCTATTGGCTGAGTGACCCGTGACCTGAGGTGGGGGGGATAGGGGAGGAGAGAGGGAGAGGGGGAGAGGGGGGTAGAGGAGGGTAGTGGGGGGTACAGGAGGATAGAGGGGGGTAGAGGAGGAGTGAGAGAGGTGGAGGGGGGTAGAGGAGGAGTGAGGGAGGAGCGGTCATGGGGAAAGGAGGGGAGAGGGAGGAGCGGAGGGGAGAGGGTCTCGAGGAAGGGAAGATATGGTACAGTTGGGGAAGATACAGAGGAGGGGGAGGATATGGTACAGTAGGCGAAGATACAGAGGAGGGGGAGGGTGAGGATATGGTAGAGTAGAGAAAGATACAGAGGATATGGTACAATCGGGGAAGATACAGAGGAGGGGGGAGGATATGGTACAGTGGGGGAAAATACAGAGGAGGGGGAGGGGAGGATATGATACAGTAGTGAAGATACAGAGGAGGGGAGGGGAGGATATGGTACTGTAGGGGAAGATACAGGAGGGGGATATGGTACTGTAGGGGAAGATACAGAGGAAGGGGGGAGAGAAGGAGATAAGGGAGGGGGAAGTGATGGAGAAGGGGGAAAGGGACAGGAGGAGGGGGAAGAGGTGGGGTAGAGAGTGAAGGGGAAGATATAGAGTGCAGAATATAGTCCTCGGCATTGTAGGGAATGTGGGGAACAGAGAGTGGAGGGCAAGGGGAGGATATAGGGAGGAGGAAGAGGAGAAGGAGGGGGATGTGGGGAGAGGGGGGGATGAGGAGCAGATACGGGGAGAAGGTGGGGGGGAGGCATCAGGTGGGCGTGCGGTCCTCCGGGGGAGGGCACGTGTGGCCACTCGGCCCGTCATTAACTTGCTGTTCTGTGGGCCGCAGGGGCCGGTGAGGATGGGCGGCCGCGGCCGGGGCCAGATGACCTTCAGCGTGGAGGAGGTGGGCATCGGGAGGGGAGAAATTCTCCCCCCACCCACCCTGCAACCCCCTCCCCTCTACCCGGTAAGTATGCCAGGGGTGGGGATAGTACGCCGTCCATTCTCCCCCCCCTCCCCCCGGTCCGTCTGTTCCCCTGTAATCATGTGTAAGAAGGAACTGCAGGTGCATTAACACATTAAGGAATGCAGAGTATTATCTGAAAGGTGTCAAGTTAGGAAAAGGGGACGTACAACGAGATCTGGGTGTCCTAGTGCATCAGTCACTGAAAGGAAGCATGCAGTGAAGAAAGCCAATGGAATGTTGGCCTTCATAACAAGAGGAGTTGAGTATAGGAGCAAAGAGGTCCTTCTGCAGTTGTACAGGGCCCGAGTGAGACCGCACCTGGAGTACTGTGTGCAGTTTCGGTCTCCAAATTTGAGGAAGGGTATTCTTGCTATTGAGGGCGTGCAGCGTAGGTTTACTAGGTTAATTCCTGGAATGGCGGGACTGTCGGATGTTGAAAGACTGGAGCGACTAGGCTTGTATACACTGGAATTTAGAAGGATGAGAGGGGATCTTATCGAAACGTATAAGATTATTAAGGGGTTGGACACATTAGAGGCAGGAAACATGTTCCCAATGTTGGGGGAGTCCAGAACAAGGGGCCACAGTTTAAGAATAAGTGGTCGGCCATTTAGAACGGAGATGAGGAAAAACGTTTTCAGTCAGAGAGTTGTGAATCTGTGGAATTCTCTGCCTCAGAAGGCAGTGGAGGCCAGTTCTCTGAATGCATTCAGGACAGAGCTAGATAGAGCTCTTAAGGATAGCGGAGTCAGGGGGTACGGGGAGAAGGCAGGAACGGGGTACTGATTGAGAAAGATCAGCCATGATCACATTGAATGGCGGTGCTGGCTCAAAGGGCCGAATGGCCTACTCCTGCACCTATTGTCTATTGTCTATTGAGCCATATATCATGGAATAATACCATTTCCTTCCAGAGACATGGTAAATCAAAGTCAGAGCAAAAATGGCACGGTGGCGCAGCGGTAGAGTTGCTGCCTTACAGCGAATGCAGCGCCTGAGACTCAGGTTCCATCCCGACTACGGGCGCCGTCTGTACGGAGTTTGTACGTTCTCCCCGTGACCTGCGTGGGTTTTATCCGAGATCTTCGGTTTCCTCCCACACTCCAAAGACGTACAGGTATGTAGGTTAATTGACTGGGTAAATGTAAAAATTGTCCCTAGTGTGTGTAGGATAATGTTAATGAGCGGGGATCGCTGGGCGGCGCGGACTCGGTGGGCCGAAGGGCCTGTTTCCGCGCTGTATCTCTAAATCTAAAGAAAAAGACCAGTTTCCATGACAACACACATTGGCAAAATTGTGATTCCGCATGTACGAGAAGACATGTACACTGTGTACATGTTGCATTATAATAATGTGCTCTGTAATGTGTGTGAAAGAAGGACAAAGACAATTAACTACTAAATGCCATCTATTTAATGAAACAAACTCTACAATACAAACAAAAATGAAAAAAACTAAAAAGTCTGAAACTTAACTCGAGTTGGCCGTCCGATTGCAGTCGTTTATGAATCTGCATGCCGGGAAGCCATCTCGTTTATCCCAATTGCATAGGTTTTAGATTTAGTTTCAATTTGTACTTCCCCGAAATGCCTTCGCTTTTTACATGTTCCATCGTATTTTATCGTTGTATCATCTTCTGTTGACGACATTCTACCGCTGCACCATAGAGAGCATCCTAACACATGGCATCCCTGTGTGGTACCTCAGCTGCACGGAGGCAGAGAGGAAAGCTCTTCAGCGGGTAGATAGAGCTCAGAGGACCATCGGAACACAGCTACCAGCCTTGGAGGGCATCTACAACACACGATGCCTCAGAAAAGCCACCAGCATCCACAAATACCCTTCACACCCCTGCAACAGTCTGTTCGAACTTCTACCGTCGGGAAGACGATACAAGGCCTTCTACGCCCGCACCTCCAGACTCAGGAACAGCTTCATCCCCAGGGCCATAGCTGCTATGAACCGGTCCTGCTGAGCCGGATGGTCACATCGCACAGTGAACCGGCACAGATCTACTTGCACTTTATTCTGTTTTAAAACTGTTACAATTTGTTTCTTTGGTTTGTTTAAATTAATAATTAATACTGACTCGCTAATTAAATTATTGCATTGTATGGGAGGCGCATTCCCAATCTCGTTGTACCCCTGTACAATGACAATAAAGATATATTGTATTGTATTGTATTGTTAACACAATAGGTCAGGCAGCATCTCGGGAGAGAAGGAATGGACGACGTTTGTCCCGCCCCCCTGACATCAGTCTGAAGAAGGGTCTCGACCCGAAACATCACCCATTCCTTCTCTCCTGAGATGCTGCCTGACCTGCTGAGTTACTCCAACACTTTGTGAATAAATACCTTCGATTTGTACCAGCATCTGCAGTTATTTTCTCACACTATGCTCATGTACGTAACTCATCGTGTCCTGAGAGTTACGTACGTAAGATGCCGTTGGCAATCATGAAAAACGAATATATATCGGAGCGATATTCATTTGTTTCTACGATGCCCAATACAAGTAAAAAAAACACATGTTCCTCAATTCTTAACTCGGCATATTTTAAAGCAAAGGAGACATACTGTGCCTACTTTGTTCTCCGTGTCCAAATCGTTACGTGCATAAGCAGGCTTCGTTCACCTACTGTTTTCATGCCTGGTGGAACCGTCAACTTATAAAAACAATAACATTGCTGTCTGGAACGAAACCGCGGGGAAGTGTAGTGTATCAATTTTCTGCTGATGGTGCTGGAGCCTGATATCCCTTCGTGTCTTCCGAACGTCTGCTGGTTACGTACAGGAGACGTTCAATTGTCCAGCGTTATCTTCCTAATTACAATACAATACAATACAATATATCTTTATTGTCATTGTACAGGGGTACAACGAGATTGGGAATGCGCCTCCCATACGATGCAATCAATTAATTAGCTAGTCATTATTCATTTAAACAATCCAATGAAACAAATTGGAACAGTTTTAAAACAGAATAAAGTGCAAGTAGGTCTGTACCGGTTCACTGTGCGATGTGACCATCCGGCTCAGCAGGACCGGTTCATAGCAGCTATGACCCTGGGGATGAAGCTGTTCCTGAGTCTGGAGGTGCGGGCGTAGAAGGCCTTGTATCGTCTGCCCGATGGTATAAGTTCGAACAGACTGTTGCAGGGGTGTGAAGAGTCTTTGTGGATGCTGGTGGCTTTTCTGAGGCATCGTGTGTTGTAGATGCCCTCCAAGGCTGGTAGCTGTGTTCCGATGGTCCTCTGAGCTCTATGGACTACCCGCTGAAGAGCTCTCCTCTCTGCCTCCGTGCAGCTGAGATACCACACAGGGATGCCATGTGTTAGGATGCTCTCTATGTTGCAGGGGTAGAATGTCGTTAGCAGCTGTTGGGGTAGACCAGACTTCTTCAGTGTTCTCAGGTAGAACAGTCGTTGCTGTGCCTTCTTGACCAGCGCAGCAGTGTTACATAGAAACATAGAAACATAGAAAATAGGTGCAAGAGTAGGCCATTCGGCCCTTCGAGCCTGCACCGCCATTCAATATGATCATGGCTGATCATCCAACTCAGTATCCCGTACCTGTCTTCTCTCCATATTCCCTGATCCCTTTAGCCACAAGGGCCACATCTAACTCCCTCTTTATAGCCAATGAACTGGCCTCAACTACCTTCTGTGGCAGAGAATTCCACAGATTCACCACTCTCTGTGTGAAAAAAAACGTTCTCATCTCGGTCCTAAAAGACTTCCCCCTTATCCTTAAACTGTGACCCCTTGTTCTGGACTTCCCCAACATCGGGAACAATCTTCCTGCATCTAGCCTGTCCAACCACTTAAGAATTTTGTAAGTTTCCATAAGATCCCCCCTCAATCTTCTAAATTCCAGCGAGTACAAGCCGAGTCTATCCAGTCTTTCTTCATATGAAAGTCCCGCCATCCCAGGAATCAATCTGTTGAACCTTCTCTGTACTTCATCTATGGCAAGAATGTCTTTCCTCAAATTAGGAGACCAAAACTGTACGCAATACTCCAGGTGCGGTCTCACCAATGCCATGTACAACTGCAGCAGAATACTGCTCCTATACTCAAATCCCCACGCTATGAATGCCAACATACCATTCGCTTTCTTCACTGCCTGCTGCACCTGCATGCCTACTTTCAATGACTGGTGTACCACGACACCCAGGTCTCGTTGCATCTCCCCTTCTCCTAATCGGCCACCATTCAGGTAATAGTCTGCTTTCCTGTTCTTGCCACCAAAGTGGATAACCTCACATTTATCCACATTATACTGCATCTGCCATGCCTTTGCCCACTCACCTAACCTATCCAAGTCATGTTGCAGCCTCCTAGCATCCTCCTCACAGCTAACACTGCCCCCCAACTTCGTGTCATCCGCAAACCTGGAGATGTTGCATTCAATTCCCTCGTCCAAATCATTAATATATATTGTAAATAGCTGGGGTCCCAGCACCGAGCCTTGCGGTACCCCACTAGTCACTGCCTGCCATTCTGCAAAGGACCCGTTTATTCCTACTCTTTGCTTCCTGTCTGCCAGCCAGTTCTCTATCCACTTCAATACTGAACCCACAATACCGTGTGCTTTAAGTTTGCATACTAATCTCTTATGTGGGACCTTGTCGAAAGCCTTCTGGAAGTCCAGATATAACACATCCACTGGTTCTCCCTTATCCACTCTACTAGTTACATCCTCGAAAAATTCTATAAGATTCGTCAGACATGATTTACCTTTCATAAATCCATGCTGACTTTGTCAAATGATTTCACCACTTTCCAAATGTGCTGCTATCCCATCTTTAATAACTGACTCTAGATTTTTCCCCACTACCGATGTTAGACTAACTGGTCTGTAATTCCACGTTTTCTCTCTCCCTCCCTTTTTGGAAAGTGGGGTTACATTAGCTACCCTCCAATCCTCAGGAACTACTCCAGAATCCAGAGAGTTTTGAAAAATTATCACTAATGCATCCACTATTTCTGGGGCTACTTCCTTAAGCACTCTGGGATGCAGCCTATCTGGCCCTGGGGATTTATCGGTCTTTAATCCATTCAATTTACCTAACGCCACTTCCCGACTAACCTGAATTTCACTCAGTTCCTCCCTCTCATTTGACCCCCTGGTCCCCTGCTATTTCCGGCAGATTATTTATGTCTTCCTTAGTGAAGACAGAACCAAAGTAGTTATTCAATTGGTCTGCCATGTCCTTGTTCCCCTTGATCAATTCACCTGTTTCTGACTGCAAGGGACCTACATTTGTTTTAACTAATTTTTTTCTCTTCACATATCTATAAAAGCGTTTGCAGTCAGTTTTTATGTTCCCTGCCAGTTTTCTTTCATAATCTATGTTCCCTTTCCTAATTAAGCCCTTTATCCTCCTCTGCTGGACTCTGAATTTGTCCCAGTCCTCTGGTAGGATGCTTTTTCTTGCTAATTTGTCCGCTTCATCTTTTGTTTTGATACTATCCCTAATCTCCCTTGTTAGCCACGGATGCACTACCTTCCCTGATTTATTCTTTTGCCAAACTGGGATGAACAATTGTTGTAGTTCATCCATGCGGTCTTTAAATGCCTTCCATTGCATATCCACCGTCAACCCTTTAAGAATCAATTGCCAGTCTATCTTGGCCAATTCACGTCTCATGCCCTCAAAGTTACCTCTCCTTAAGTTCAGAACCGTTGTTTCTGAATTAACTAAGTCACTCTCCATCCTAATGAAAAACTCAACCATATTATGGTCACTCTTGCCCAAGGGGCCACGCACATCAAGACTGCTAACTAACCCTTCCTCATTACTCACTATCCAGTCTAGAATAGCCTGCTCTCTCGTTGGTTCCTCTACATGTTGGCTTAGAAAACTATCCCGTATACATTCCAAGAAATCCACTTCCTCAGCACCTCTGCCAATTTGATTCACCCAATCCATATGTAGATTGAAGTCACCCATTATAACTGTTTTACCTTTGTTGCACGCATTTCTAATTTCCTCTTTGATGCCATCCCCAACTCTACTATTATTGTTAGGTGGCCTATACACAACTCCCACTAGCGTTTTCTGCCCCTTAGTGTTTCGCAGCTCTACCCATATCGATTCCACATCCTCCAAGCTAATGTCCTTCCTTTCTATTGTGTTATTGGACCATGTTAGGTCCTCCGAAATGTGAGTGCCCAGAAACTTGAAGCATTTACGCAGCCCATCGGACACAATCCTGTCGGCGTATTGAAAGGTAAGATTTTGTTTGTATTTTACATGTATTTTGGGGGTTACACTAGGATGAATTTTGATGTTTCGTTCGACATGTGGCCCCACATATTGATTTTGGTGTTGTACATACCTAACATGATTCTAGATCGCTTGACGTGTCGGGTGTTTGCACTCATCCACTTTAATTCGTAAAATAAGTAGTGTAACAATTAAGTAATATTTGTACGAGAGGTATCGGGTGTATGACCAAAGTCACATTAAATTCTTGTTTAAATGTATTTGTCAGTAGATCTAGGGATCTAGGACGGCACGGTGGCGCAGCGGTAGAGTTGCTGCCTTACAGCGAATGCAGCGCCGGAGACTCAGGTTCGATCCTGACTACCGGCGCCGTCTGTACGGAGTTTGCACGTTCTCCCCATGGCCTGCGTGGGTTTTCTCCGAGATCTTCGGTTTCCTCCCACACTCCAAAGACGATCAGGTTTGTAGGTTAATTGGCTGGGTGAATGTAGAAATTGTCCCTAGTGTGTGTAGGATAGTGTTAATGTGTGGGGATCGCTGGGCGGCGCGGACCCGGTGGGCCGAAGGGCCTGTTTCCGCGCTGTATCTCTAAATGTAAAAATCTAAATCTAAAAAAATCTAAAACTGGCTATCATCGGCAGGGCTTCGGCACGCTTAGTTACTGCCGCGGCAATGTTTGCGTCAGGTTATACATTGGGCAAACAATGCAACAGCGGTAAATAAGCGTGCCGATGCCCTGTTTTACCCTCGTGGCCAATCTATACCTCTGTGTGATGTAGCAGGTAGTTCAATATGACCAGTAATACAATCCAAAGACAAACAATAATAAGTTCTTGCCAGTCCTGCACTGTAATATTAAGAAGGTTAATCAGTAGACAACTCCATTTTATATTACATAAATTCATTCTTCCATATTATGAATCGAATTTTACACACACCATTGTATGCCACATATTGGTGTCCTCGTTACGTACGTGATATTGCCATCAAACAAACTGTTATCCTTAAACTGGAAAGTATTACTATTTAAAAAGCCAACAATTGAGAGGAGAACATTGCTCTGAAGTGAATATTAAAAGGTTATTTGATGTACTGCATTCAGAAATGGAACTAAACTTAATCTTTCCTTGCATAGATAATGTACGTAATGGTGTCCTCTAATCAATCTAGTATTACACAGCCATAATTAGGTTAGACGTTTACTGTCCAATTTGATTGTGGACCGCCATGGATAGGATGTATAACTACACTTTAATGAATTAGAAAAAATAAGTTCTACCTTTACAATCAAATGCCATTGAGACACCATGTTACATACATTAATACTTGTGTGGTAAATTTTACATTACCTGAAAAGACTACTTGTGGTTGTGGAACTATGTTCTTTCTATTTGATAGAGTCAGACGGTTGTTAAACTTGTAAATAAATGTGTTTGCATTGATTTGTGCAACAATTAATTTTGGGGTGTCTATGTCACGTTTCCATGTCCCAGTATCAACAGACAATAGACAATAGGTGCAGGAGGAGGCCATTCGGCCCCTCGAGCCAGCACCGTCATTCAATGTGATCATGGCTGATCATTCTCAATCAGTACCCCGTTCCTGCCTTCTCCCACACCCCCTGACTCCGCTATCCTTAAGAGCTCTATCTAGCTCTCTCTTGAATGCATTCAGAGAACTGGCCTCCACTGCCTTCTGAGGCAGAGAATTCCACAGATTCACAACTCTCTGACTGAAAAAGTTTTTCCTCATCTCCGTTCTAAATGGCCTACCCCTTATTCTTAAACTGTGGCCGCTGGTTCTGGACTCCCCCAACATTGGGAACATGTTTCCTGCCTCTAACGTGTCCAACCCCTTAATAATCTTTTCTGTTTCAATAAGATCCCCTCTCATCCTTCTAAATTCCAGTGTACACAAGCCCAGTCGCTCCAGTCTTTCAACATATGACATTCCCGCCATTGCGGGAATTAACCTGGAGAACCTACGCTTCAATCTAGCAAGAATATCCTTCCTCAAATTTGGAAACCAAAACTGCACACAGTCCTCCAGGTGCGGTCTCACCAGGGCCCTGTACAACTGCAGAAGGACCTCTTTGCTCCTATACTCAACTCCTCTTGTCATAAAGGCCAACATTCCATTGGCTTTCTTCACTGCCTGCTGTACCTGCATGCTTCCTTTCAGTGACTGATGCACTAGGACACCCAGATCTCGTTGCACGTCCCCTTTTCCTAACTTGGCACCATTCAGGTAATATTCTGCCTTCCTATGCTTACCACCAAAGTGGATAACCTCACACTTATCCACATTAAACTGCATCTGCCATGCATCCGCCCACTCACACAACCTGTCCAAGTCACCCTGCAACCTCATAGCATCTTCCTCACAGCTCAAACTGCCACCCAGCTTTGTGTCATCTGCAAATTTGCTAATGGCACTATTAATCCCTTCATCCAAGTCATATCATATCATATTTATATACATATGTATGTGACAAATAAACTTGACTTGACTTGACTTGACTTGACTTGACTTGACTTGGTTGCTGGGGGCAGCTCCCAGGATGCCGCCAAAATGCTGTCCCTCGCAAATTCAGTTTTGTTTTCGCATCAAATATAATTTTTTCTGCTAGATTGCCAGAAAAATTATGGTTATATTCTTAAAGACAATTAATATGCACGTCTAAATAAGCGTCAATTAAAATCAGATAAGATTCATATACTCAAAAATACACGCGCCAAAAACTTCCCGGGTTTTATTATCTGAATGGTGGCCGATTAGGAAAAGGGGAGATGCAACGAGACCTGGGTGTCGTGGTACACCAGTCATTGAAAGTAGGCATGCAGGTGCAGCAGGCAGTGAAGAAAGCGAATGGTATGTTGGCATTCATAGCGAGGGAATTTGAGTATAGGAGCAGGGAGGTTCTGCTGCAGTTGTACAGGGCTTTGGTGAGACCACACCTGGAGTATTGCGCACAGTTTTGGTCTCCGAATCTGAGGAAAGACATTCTTGCCATAGAGGGAGTACAGAGAAGGTTCACCAGATTGATTCCTGGGATGGCAGGACTTTCATATGAAGAAAGACTGGATAGACTCAGCTTGTACTCGCTGGAATTTAGAAGATTGAGGGGGGATCTTATAGAAACTTACAAAATTCTTAAGGGGCTGGACAGGCTAGGTGCAGGAAGATTGTTCCCGATGTTGGGGAAGTCCAGAACAAGGGGGTCATAGTTTAAGGATAAGGGGGAAGTCTTTTAGGACCGAGATGAGAAAGTTTTTTTTCACACAGAGAGTGGTGAATCTGTGGAATTCTCTGCCACAGAAGGTAGTTGAGGCCTCATTATAGATGAGGCTCTCACTAGGGTCTCTTCTACATCCCGCAGCTCCGCTCATGCTCCCCATCCCCCCACTCGCAACAAGGACAGGATCCCCCTCGTTCTCACCTTCCACCCCACCAGCCAGCGGATCCAACATATCATCCACCAACATTTCCGTCACCTACAACAGGACCCCACCACTGGCCATATCTTCCCATCCCCTCCCCTCTCTGCGTTCCGCAGAGACCGTTCCCTCCGCAACTCCCTAGTCCACTCGTCCCTTCCTACCCAAACCACCCTAACCCCGGGCACTTTCCCTTGCAACCGCACGAGATGCAACACCTGTCCCTTTACCTCCCCCCTCAACTCCATCAAAGGACCCAAACAGTCTTTCCAGGTGAGACAGAGGTTCACCTGCACCTCCTCCAACCTCATCTATTGCATCCGCTGCTCTAGATGTCAACTTATCTATATCGGCGAAACCAAGCGCAGGCTCGGCGATCGCTTCGCTGAACACCTGCGCTCGGTCCGCATTAACGCAACTGATCTCCCGGTGGCCCAGCACTTTAACTCCCCCTCCCATTCCCAGTCTGACCTTTCTGTCATGGGCCTCCTCCAGTGCCATAGTGAGGCCCACCGGAAATTGGAGGAACAACACCTCATATTTCGCCTGGGCAGTTTGCGGTCCGGTGGTATGAACGTTGACTTCTCCAACTTCAGATAGCTCCTCTGTCCCTCCCTTCCCCTCCTCCTTCCCAGATCTCCCTCTATCTCCCAATCTCCACCACCGACCTCTCTGACCTCTTCACAGGAATAAAAACTGCCACCTGCTCTCTGGACCCCATCCCCTCCAGCTTTGTCAAGGCCTGCATTCCTGCTCTCTCTCCACTTATCACTGCAACAATAAACTCCTCCCTGTCCACTGGCATCGTCCCGCCATCCCTCAAAATCGCTGCTGTCACCCCCATTCTGAAAAAACCTGGTCTAAACCCTGACACCCCAAACAACTTCAGACCAATCTCCAACCTACCCTTTCTGTCCAAAGTTTTGGAACGTGCTGTAGCTTCCCAACTAAAATACCACCTCTCTACCAATAACCTGTATGAAACTTTCCAATCTGGATTCCGCTCAAACCACTGTACTGAAACTGCGCTCCTCAAAATCACAAACGACATTCTCCTCTCCTCCGACGCTGGCAACCTCAACATCCTCATCCTACTTGACCTCAGCGCCGCCTTTGACACCATAAATCACTCCATTCTCCTCACCCGACTTGAAACCTCCCTTAACATCACCGGCACAGCCCTATCCTGGTTTAAATCTTACCTCTCTGACAGACACCAGTTCATCTCCATTAACAACTGTAAATCCCCCACCGCTCCCCTCCCCCAAGGTGTCCCCCAAGGCTCAGTCCTTGGCCCCCTCCTCTTCATCCTCTACCTGTTCCCCCTTGGTCAATTAATCCGCCGTCATGGTCTCAACTTCCACTGCTTCGCCGATGATATCCAGCTCCTCATCTCCACCAAGTCAATCTCCTCCACCACACACTCTACACTGACAAACTGCATTACTGAAATAAAATCTTGGCTTCAATCAAACTTCCTCAAACTCAATTGCAACAAATCTGAAATCATCATCATTGGTCCAAAAATGCTCACCAAATCCACCCAAAACTTCATCCTCAACATTGATGGTCTCCCAGTATCCACCTCACCTCACATCCGGAATCTTGGAATCATCCTTGATCAAACCCTCTCCTTCGACAAACACATCAAACACATCACAAAGACAGCCTTCTTCCACCTCAAAAACATTGCCCGTCTCCGTCCATCCCTCTCCTCCACAGCTGCAGAAACCCTCATCCACGCCTTCATCACCTCCCGTCTGGACTACTGCAACAGCCTCCTCTATGGCGCACCCTCAAAAATCATCAATAAACTTCAATACATTCAAAACTCCGCTGCCCGTCTACTCACCCACACCCCGATCCGTGACCATATCACCCCCGTCCTTTATAAACTCCACTGGCTCCCCATCCCCCAGAGAATCCAGTACAAAATCCTCCTCATAACCTACAAAGCCCTCCATAACCTGGCCCCATCCTACCTGACCGACCTCCTCCACAGGCACACTCCCACCTGCACCCTCCGCTCTGCTGCTGCCAATCTCCTATCCCCCCACATCCGGACTAAACTCAGATCCTGGGGGGACAGGGCTTTCTCCATCGCTGCTCCCACCCTATGGAACTCACTACCCCAAACCGTTAGAGACCTGTTCAGTACTGCCTTCAACCACTGAAGGTCACCTCACCTACTGTCTCCTTTCTCTGTTCATTTATTTATTTACTTATTTATCTATTTATTCATTTCCCTATGTTCTCAAAATCTCTGTAAAGCGTCTTTGAGTATATAAAAAGCGCTATATAAATAAAATGTATTATTATTATTATTATTATCTTCCTGTCTCCACCTATATCCTTCCTTTGTCCCACCCCCGACATCAGTCTGAAGAAGGGTCTCGACCCGAAACGTCACCCATTCCTTCTCTCCCGAGATGCTGCCTGACCTGCTGAGTTACTCCAGCATTTTGTGAATAAATCGATTTGTACCAGCATCTGCAGTTATTTTCTTATACTACAGGTAGTTGAGGCCAGTTCATTGGCTATATTTAAGAGGGAGTTAGATGTGGCCCTTGTGGCTAAAGGGATCAGGGGGTATGGAGAGAAGGCAGGTACAGGTTACTGAGCTGGATGATCAGCCATGATCATATTGAATGGCGGTGCGTACAGGCTCGAAGGGCCGAATGGCCTACTCCTGCACCTATGTTTCTATGTAGCGGCTTTCAAAATGGACGCCGATTGACATCAGTGGCCCGCCAAAAGGTCACAGCGGGGTCAGGCAGATGTTCTGGGACAACAGACCCACACCTGGCTGTCTGTCTGTCAGCGACACGCGCAGCGCCCTCTGGCAGTCTGGCAAGTCCCTGCACCCACTGAGGCCGGTGGGCGGGACTGGTACGCGAGTAACGGTTTACATGGCCAATGGGGAGGGATCTGGGGGCGGTTCCGCGGCCGCTGATTGGGAGGACTGGGCGGGACTACACTGCGAGGGACGGGTTACTCAGCCAATAGGGAAGGATCTTGGACGTGTCGGCGGCCGCTGATTAGACGGAGTGATGCCAGGTGGGTGGGATTGGTAGCTGAGTGACGGGTCACTCGACCAATAGATATGGAGCTATACCGGGTCGCGGCCGCTGAATGGACGGCGCCTGATCGCAGGGCGGGACATTGACCTGCGTGACAGATCAGTCGGCCAATGGAGAAGGGAGGAGCTGGGGCAGGAGACCGCTGCCGTTGATTGTTCACTCTGAGGCGTGTGGGCGGGACTTTAACTCGAGTGACGGGTCGCTAGACCAATGGGAAGGGAGTGAGCGGGAGGGGCGGGATTTTCCCCAAAAAACTGCAGCTGTTGCAAATCTGATTCTCTTTTAAAAAAGAACACATGAAATAAGCAGCAGTTCCAAATATTCAACGTTTATTTCAAACTTGCTGTTCCTTTGGTTGCTTTTGAAACACTTTGTGATGTTCATTATAACTTCAGTAACCCGATCTTTTCTTTTGAGTTCAGTCTCTATGGTTTTGCATCATCTGCTCATTGTGACCATTGACCACCGAAAGGATGGCAGTTGTTGCACTGCTTTTGTTCTGCGGTTTTCACCACGGTGACCATTGTCGACGTGGAACTTCATCACAATGGAATTGTTCCCCAACCAATAAATAGCAGCAACCGCTGAAGATCCTTCACTCAGACACAGCTCCGTCTCCTCTGAGTGTCACTGAAGATGTTTTCCTCGTGGTTCAATTACATCATGAACGGATTCAGAAATCCTCAGGACTGCGGACCAGGTGACCGCTGTGAAGATGAAGGAACCGCACACGCTGACAACGAGGAAGACAAACCGGGTGCAAGTAATGGCCAGCACAACACCACTCCAGCAGTAATAATCCATGATTTGGAGAGTGGAGGAATCGCTGCTGGTGGAGACGAGGTAAAACTGCCTCAGGAGGTGGCAGGACCATCTAAGGCAATGGCAGAGGGTCAGCCTGAGAAAGGCTCTCTGTCATTTGGTGTCCACTATCCTGTTGCAGAACTGAGGCAGATGAGAGAAGGGAAAGAACATTCTGCCGAGGCAATACTGCAGCCTGGTAAGCATGGTCACAGCGTGGAGCAACTGGAAGGGACTGTGCCCGACACAGACACAACAACTGTCGGGGAGAGCAGTGTCAAGAGCGCTCCCCTTCTAAGGCCGGTAGATGACAGCTCCATCACCCTTGAATATCCAAAGAGGAAACCTGCCATCTTCCACCGCCCCACTCCAAAACAGACAGTCGTGCATAAAGAGACTGTAAGACAAAGTATCCGGTTGCAATCCATTGCCATTGGTTTTAGCACCTGGAGACCCGGCTCCATCACTTCGATCTATAAGCACGAGAGAAGCTGGGGCATGGAGAAGCTGAGAATACAAAAAACTTTCAGTATAGCTGCAAATATGTATTAGTTGGGGTTTTTTTTGGGATAGTAATAATAATACTAATAACAATAGTAATAATAGTAATAATAATAATACTAATAATAGTAATAATAATACTACTACTAATAATAATAATAATAGTAACAATAATACTAATAATAATAGTAATAATAGCAATAATAATACTACTAATAATAGTAATAATAATAATACTAATAATAATAATACTAATAATAGTAATAACAGTAATAATACTAATAATAATAATACTAATAATAGTAACAATAATACTACTAATAATAATAATACTAATAATAATACTAATAATAATACTAATACTAGTAACTTGTAACAATGTTGACAGTAATAAAAATATTTACCGTTACATTCAGTTGTCATTCCTTGATGGGTGCGGGGGTGTTGCTTGTCGTCTCTCCATCCTCATTGGTCTAGTGTCCCGTCACTCGGGTCAAAGTCCCGCCCACCGGCCGAACTCCGCCCAATCAGCCATAGATCTTTCACTATTGGCCAAGTGACCCGTCACTCGGGTCAATATCCCGCCCACCGGTCACTCGTCGTCCAATCAACGGCCGCGGACCCGCCCCAGATCCTTTCCTATTGGCGAAGCTTCCTATCACTCGCGAAGCAGTCCCGCCCACCGGCCGCGGACCCGCCCCGGTTCCTCCGCTATTGGCTGAGTGACCCGTCACTCGAATCAATGTCCCGCCCACCGGGCACGCCCCGTCCAGTCAGCGACCGCGGATCCGCCCCAGCTCCATCACTATTGGCTAATTAACCCGTCACTCAGCCGCAAATCCCGCCCAACTTGCATCACGTCTAATCAGCGACCGCGGACACGCCCATGGGACCTTCCCTATTGGCCAAGAAACCCGTCACTCGGGTCAATGTCCCGCCCACCGGTAACGGTCACCGTCGATTCAGCGGCCGCGGACCCGCCCCCTGCCCCACCTCTATTGGCTGAGTAACTCGTCACTCGGGTCAATATCCCGCCTACCTGTCACATTCAACGGGCATTCAGCTCCTTCCCTGTTGGCCGAGTGGCCCGTCATTCGCAAACCAGTCCCGCCCACCGGGACGGGACGTCCATTCAACGGCCGCGGACCCGCCCCAGATCCTTCCCTATTGGCCGAGTCACTCGTCGCTCAGCCGCCAATCCCGGACACCTCGCATCACTCCGCCCAATCAGCGGCCGCGGACCCGCCCCTGCCCCATCTCTATTGGCTGAGTGACCCGTCACTCTGGTCAATGTCCCGCCTATCTGCCACGCCCCGTCCATTCAACGGCCGCGGACCCGCCCCAGCTCCGTCCCTATTGACCGAGTGACCCGTCATTTGCGGACCAGTCCCGCCCACCGGCCGCACTCCGCCCATTCAGCGGCCGCGGCCCCGGATCCTTCCCCATTGGCTGAGTCACCCGTCGCTCGCGGACCAGTCCCGCCCACGAGCCTCACTCATTCCAATCAGCGGCCGATGACCCGCCCTTGCCCCAACCCTATTGGATGAATGACCCGTCACTCGCGCCATTGTCCCGCCCACCTGCCACGCTCCGTCCAATCAGCGGCCGTAGACCCGCCCCAGATCCTTCCCCATTGGACAATATAACCGTCACTCAGCCGCCAATCCCGGCCACTTCGCATCACTCCGCCCAATCAGCTGCCGCGGACCCGATCCAGCTCCATCTATATTGGCCAATTAACCCGTCACTCAGCTCCCAGTCCCGCCCACGAGCCTCACTCATTCCAATCAGCACCGTTGACCCGCCCCAGCCCCACCTCTATTGGCTGAGTGACCCGTGACCTGAGGTGGGGGGGGTAGGGGAGGAGAGAGGGAGAGGGGGAGAGGGGGGTAGAGGAGGGTAGATGGGGGTAGAGGAGGGGTGAGGGAGGAGCGGTCATGGAGAAAGGAGGGGAGAGGGAGGAGCGGAGGGGAGAGGGTCTCGAGGAAGGGAGGATATGGTCCAGTAGGGGAAGATACAGAGGAGGGGGAGGGAGAGGATATGGTAGAGTAGAGGAAGATACAGAGGGGGAGGATATGGTACAGTCGGGGAAGATACAGAGGAGGGGGGAGGATATGGTACAGTAGGGGAAGATACAGAGGAGGGGGAGGGGAGGATAGGGTACAGTAGTGAAGATACAGAGGAGAGGGAGGGGAGGATATGGTACTGTAGGGGAAGATACAGGAGGGGGGATATGGTACTGTAGGGGAAGATACAGAGGAAGGGGGGAGAGAAGGAGATAAGGGAGGGGGAAGTGATGGAGAAGGGGGAAAGGGACAGGAGGAGGGGGAAGAGGTGGGGTGGAGAGTGGGGGGAAGATACAGAGTGCAGAATATAGTCCTCGGCATTGTAGGGAATGTGGGGAACAGAGTGGAGGGCAAGGGGAGGATATAGGGAGGAGGAAGAGGAGAAGGAGGGGGATGTGGGGAGAGGGGGGGATGAGGAGCAGATACGGGGAGAAGGTGGGGGGGAGGCATCAGGTGGGAGTGCGGTCCCCCGGGGGAGGGCACGTGTGGCCACTCGGCCGGTCATTAACGTGCTGTTCTGTGGGCCCCAGGGGCCGGTGAGGATGGGAGGCCGCGGCCGGGGCCAGATGACCTTCAGCGTGGAGGTGGTGGGCATCGGGAGGGGAGAGGTTCTCCCCCCACCCACCCTGCAACCCCCTCCCCTCTACCCGGTAATTATGCCAGGGGAGCGGGCTAGTACGCCATCCATTCTCCCCCCCATCCCCCCCCCCCTCCTCTGTAATCATGTGTAAGAAGGAACTGCAGGTGCATTAACACATTAATAACTTGGATGAAGGGATTAAAAGTACCATTAGCAAATTTGCAGATGACACAAAGCTGGGTGGCAGTGTGAACTGTGAGGTTGCAGGGTGACTTGGACAGGTTGTGTGAGTGGGCGGATGCATGGCAGATGCAGTTTAATGTGGATAAGTGTGAGGTTATCCACTTTGGTGGTAAGAATAGGAAGGCAGAGTATTATCTGAATGGTGTCAAGTTAGGAAAAGGAGACGTACGACAAGATCTGGGTGTCCTAGTGCATCAGTCACTGAAAGGAAGCATGCAGGTTCAGCAGGCAGTGAAGAAAGCCAATGGCACGTTGGCCTTCATAACAAGAGGAGTTGAGTATAGGAGCAAAGAGGTCCTTCTGCAGTTATACAGGGCCCTAGTGAGACCGCACCTGGAGTACTGTGTGCAGTTTTGGTGTCCAAATTTGAGGAAGGGTATTCTTGCTATTGAGGGCGTGCAGCGTAGGTTTACTAGGTTAATTCCCGGAATGGCGGGACTGTCATATCTTGAAAGACTGGAGCGACTAGGCTTGTATACACTGGAATTTATAAGGATGAGAGGGGATCTTATCGAAACGTATAAGATTATTCAGGGGTTGGACACGTTAGAGGCAGGAAACATGTTCCCACTGTTGGGGGAGTCCAGAACCAGCGGCCACAGTTTAAGAATAAGGGGTAGGCCATTTAGAACGGAGATGAGGAAAAACGTTTTCAGTCAGAGAGTTGTGAATCTGTGGAATTCTCTGCCTCAGAAGGCAGTGGAGGCCAGTTCTTTGAATGCATTCAAGAGAGAGCTAGATAGAGCTCTTAAGGATAGCGGAGTCAGGGGGTACGGGGAGAAGGCAGGAACGGGGTACTGATTGAGAACGATCAGCCATGATCACATTGAATGGCGGTGCTGGCTCAAAGGGCCGAATGGCCTACTCCTGCACCTATGTTCTATTGAGCCATATATCATGGAATAATACCACTTCCTTCCAGAGACATGGTAAATCAAAGTCGTAGCAAAAATGGCACGGTGGCGCAGTGGTAGAGTTGCTGCCTTACAGCGAATGCAGCGCCTGAGACAGGTTCGATCCTGACTACGGGCGCCGTCTGTATGGAGTTTGAACGTTCTCCCCGTGACCTACGTGGGTTTTCTCCGAGATCTTCGGTTTCCTCCAACACACGAAAGACGTGCAGGTATGTAGGTTAATTGACTGGGTAAATGTAAAAATTGTCCCTAGTGTGTGTAGGATAATGTTAATGAGCGGGGATCGCTGGGCGGCGCGGACTCGGTGGGCCGAAGGGCCTGTTTCCGCGCTGTATCTCTAAATCTAAAGAAAAAGACCAGTTTCCTTGACAACACACATTGGCAAAATTGTGATTCCGCATGTACGAGAAGACATGTACACTGTGTACATGTTGCATTATAATAATGTGCTCTGTAATGTGTGTGAAAGAAGGACAAAGACAATTAACTACTAAATGCCATCTATTTAATGAAACAAACTCTACAATACAAACAAAAATGAAAAAAACTAAAATGTCTGAAACTTAACTCGAGTTGGCCGTCCGATTACAGTCCTTTATGAATCTGCATGCCGGGAAGCCATCTCGTTTATCCCAATTGCGTAGGTTTTAGATTTAGTTTCAATTTGTACTTCCCCGAAATGCCTTCGCTTTTTACATGTTCCATCGTATTTTACCGTTGTATCATCTTCTGTTGACGACATTCTACCGCTGCACCATAGAGAGCATCCTAACACATGGCATCCCTGTGTGGTACCTCAGCTGCACGGAGGCAGAGAGGAAAGCTCTTCAGCGGGTAGATAGAGCTCAGAGGACCATCGGAACACAGCTACCAGCCTTGGAGGGCATCTACAGCACACGATGCCTCAGAAAAGCCACCAGCATCCACAAATACCCTTCACACCCCTGCAACAGTCTGTTCGAACTTCTACCGTCGGGAAGACGATACAAGGCCTTCTACGCCCGCACCTCCAGACTCAGGAACAGCTTCATCCCCAGGGCCATAGCTGCTATGAACCGGTCCTGCTGAGCCGGATGGTCACATCGCACAGTGAACCGGCACAGATGCATTGTATGGGAGGCGCATTCTCAATCTCGTTGTACCCCTGTACAATGACAATAAAGAGGCGTGGCTGTGTTCTGCAGCTGCGGCTCCCCGGCAGTCTCCGTTTTTTTTTGTTGTGTTTTTTTGTCATTGTTGATGTTAAATGTACGTTTTGTTTTATTTTTAATTCTGTGTATGTAGGGGGGTGGTGGGGGGGTTGGGGGAAACCTTTTTTTAAATCTCCTCCTCAACGGAGATGCGACCTTTACCGTGTCGTATCTCCGTTCGCGCTACGGCCTAACATCGTGGAGTCGGCGGCCTCCAGCTGGGATCGACCTCGAAGACTCCGGTCGCAGGGCCTGGACTTACCATCTCGGAGGCTTCGGCCGTGGGCCCTGCAGACCGCAACATCGGGAGTTCGCAGGTCCCTGGCTGGCGACCGGCTTTTGGGAGCTCCAGCCGTAGCAGCTTCGACCGCCCCGAAGCACGAGGCACGATCAACCCGCCCGCAGGCCCTTCATCGCCCTGCGTGGCTCGGCCGCAGCACTTTACATCGCCCGGTGGGGGCTCAGGACTCTCATCGCCCTGCGTGGCTCGGCCGCGGCATTTTCCATCGCCCGGTGGGGGCTCAGGACTTTCATCGGCCTGCTCGGCTCGACCCTGGGACTTTCCATCGCCCGGTGGGGGCTTCAAGGGGTTGGGAGCCTCGATCACCTCGTGGCGCCACGGGAGAAGAACGAGGAGGAGATAAGACTTTGCCTTCCATCACAGTGAGGGTATGCCTAGAGCAATCACTGTGATGGCTGTTTGTGTAAAAAATTGTATCTGTGTGTCTTGTGTTCTTTAATGTCTACTGCCGGACCCTGACGTGAGAGGACGCTGGCGTTGAGTATTCGCCGCTTTTCCGTCAGGATAGTTTGTCTGTTTGTCTGTTTGTTTCTATGTTAATTGTATTTGTAATGCGCTTTGTGCATGTGTTAAGGCGCTATATAAAATAAATATATTATTATTATTATTATTATATTGTATTGTATTGTATTGTTAACACAATAGGTCAGGCAGCATCTCGGGAGAGAAGGAATGGACGACGTTTGTCCCGCCCCCCTGACATCAGTCTGAAGAAGGGTCTCGACCCGAAACATCACCCATTCCTTCTCTCCTGAGATGCTGCCTGACCTGCTGAGTTACTCCAACACTTTGTGAATAAATACCTTCGATTTGTACCAGCATCTGCAGTTATTTTCTCACACTATGCTCATGTACGTAACTCATCGTGTCCTGAGAGTTACGTACGTAAGATGCCGTTGGCAATCATGAAAAACGAATATATATCGGAGCGATATTCATTTGTTTCTACGATGCCCAAGACAAGTAAAAAAAACACATGTTCCTCAATTCTTAACTCAGCATACTTTAAAGCAAAGGAGACATACTGTGCCAACTTTGTTCTCCGTGTCCAAATCGTTACGTGCATAAGCAGGCTTCGTTCACCTACTGTTTTCATGCCTGGTGGAACCGTCAACTTATAAAAACAATAACATTGCTGTCTGGAACGAAACCGCGGGGAAGTGTAGTGTATCAATTTTCTGCTGATGGTGCTGGAGCCTGATGTCCCTTCGTGTCTTCCGAACGTCTGCTGGTTACGTACAGGAGACGTTCAATTGTCCAGCGTTATCTTCCTAATTACAATACAATACAATACAATATATCTTTATTGTCATTGTACAGGGGTACAACGAGATTGGGAATGCGCCTCCCATACGATGCAATAATTTAATTAGCTAGTCAGTATTAATTTAAAGAACCCAATGAAACAAATTAGAACAGTTTTAAAACAGAATAAAGTGCAAGTAAGTCTGTGCTGGTTCACTGTGCGATGTGACCATCTGGCTCAGCAGGACCGGTTCATAGCAGCTATGGCCCTGGGGATGAAGCTGTTCCTGAGTCTGGAGGTGCGGGCGTAGAAGGCCTTGTATCGTCTGCCCGACGGTAGAAGTTCGAACAGACTGTTGCAGGGGTGTGAGGAGTCTTTGTGGATGCAGGTGGCTTTTCTGAGGCATCGTGTGTTGTAGATGCCCTCCAAGGCCAGTAGCTGTGTTCCGATGGGCCTCTGAGATCTATGGACTACCCGCTGAACATAGGAAATAGGTGCAGGAGTAGGCCATTCGGCCCTTCGAGTCTGCACCGCCATTCAATATGATCATGGCTGATCATCCAACTCAGTATCCCGTACCTGCCTTCTCTCCATACCCCCTGATCCCTTTAGCCACAAGGGCCACATCTAACTCCCTCTTAAATATAGCCAATGAACTGGCCTCAACTACCTTCTGTGGCAGAGAATTCCACAGATTCACCACTCTCTGTGTGAAAAAAAACTTTCTCATCTTGGTCCTAAAAGACTTCCCCCTTATCCTTAAACTGTGACCCCTTGTTCTGGACTTCCCCAACATCGGGAACAATCTTCCTGCATCTAGCCTGTCCAACCCCTTAAGAATTTTGAAAGTTTCTATAAGATCCCCCCTCAATCTTCTAAATTCCAGCGAGTACAAACCGAGTCTATCCAGTCTTTCTTCATATGAAAGTCCTGCCATCCCAGGAATCAATCTGGTGAACCTTCTCTGTACTCCCTCTATGGCCAAAACTGTACGCAATACTCCAGGTGTGGTCTCACCAATGCCCTGTCCAACTGCAGCAGAACCTCCCTGCTCCTATACTCAAATCCCCTCGCTATGAATGCCAACATACCATTCGCTTTCTTCACTGCCTGCTGCACCTGCATGCCTACCTTCAATTATTGGTGTACCACGATACCCAGGTCTCGTTGCATCTCCCCTTCTCCTAATCGGCCACCATTCAGGTAATAGTCTGCTTTCCTGTTCTTGCCACCAAAGTGGATAACCTCACATTTATCCACATTATACTGCATCTGCCATGCCTTTGCCCACTCACCTAACCTATCCAAGTCACGTTGCAGCCTCCTAGCATCCTCCTCACAGCTAACACTGCCCCCCAGCTCCGTGTCATCCGCAAACTTGGAGATGTTGCATTCAATTCCCTCGTCCAAATCATTAATATAGATTGTAAATAGCTGGGGTCCCAGCACTGAGCCTTGCGGTACCCCACTAGTCACTGCCTGTCATTCCGAAAAGGACCCGTTTATTCCTACTCTTTGCTTCCTGTCTGCCAGCCAGTTCTCTATCCACATCAATACTGAACCCACAATACTGTGTGCTTTAAGTTTGCATACTAATCTCTTATGTGGGACCTTGTCGAAAGCCTTCTGGAAGTTCAGATATGACACATCCACTGGTTCTCCCTTATCCACTCTACTAGTTACATCCTCGAAAAATTCTATAAGATTCGTCAGACATGATTTAATTTTCATAAATCCATGCTGACTTTGTCCAATGATTTCACCACTTTCCAAATGTGCTGCTATCCCATCTTTAATGACTGACTCTAGCATTTTCCCCACTACCGATGTTAGGCTAACTGGTCTATAATTCCCCGTTTTCTCTCTCCCTCCCTTTTTGAAAAGTGGGGTTACATTAGCTACCCTCCAATCCTCAGGAACTACTCCAGAATCCAGAGTTTTGAAAAATTATCACTAATGCATCCACTATTTCTGGGGCTACCTCCTTAAGAACTCTGGGATGCAGCCTATCGCAGCGGTAGAGTTGCTGCTTTACAGCGAATGCAGCGCCGGAGACTCAGGTTCGATCCTGACTGCGGGTGCTGCACTGTAAGGAGTTTGTACGTTCTCCCCCTGACCTGCGTGGGTTTTCTCCGAGATCTTCGGTTTCCTCCCACACTCCAAAGACGTGCAGGTATGTAGGTTAATTGGCTGGGTAAATGTAAAAAAAAAAATTGTCCCTAGTGGGTGTAGGATAGTGTTAATGTACGGGGATCGCTGGGCGGCACGGACTTGGAGGGCCGAAAAGGCCTGTTTCCGACTGTATATATATGATATGATATGATATGATATCTGGCCCTGGGGATTTATCGGTCTTTAATCCATTCAATTTACCTCACACCACTTCCCGACTAACCTGGATTTCATTCAGTTCCTCCTTCTCAATTGACCCCCGGTCCCCTGCTATTTCCGGCAGATTATTTATGTCTTCCTTAGTGAAGACAGAACCAAACTAGTTATTCAATTGGTCTGCCATGTCCTTGTTCCCCATGATCAATTCACCTGTTTCTGACTGCAAGGGACCTACATTTGTTTTAACTAATCTTTTTCTCTTCACATATCTATAAAAGCTTTTGCAGTCAGTTTTTAATGTTCCCTGCCAGTTTTCTTTCATAATCTATTTTCCCTTTCCTAATTAAGCCCTTTGTCCTCCTCTGCTGGACACTGAATTTGTCCCAGTCCTCTGGTAGGATGCTTTTTCTTGCTAATTTGTACGCTTCATCTTTTGTTTTGATACTATCCCTAATCTCCCTTGTTAGCCACGGATGCACTACCTTCCCTGATTTATTCTTTTGCCAAACTGGGATGAACAATTGTTGTAGTTCATCCATGCGGTCTTTAAATGCCTTCCATTGCATATCCACCGTCAACCCTTTAAGAATCAATTGCCAGTCTATCTTGGCTAATTCACGTCTCATGCCCTCAAAGTTACCTCTCCTTAAGTTCAGAACCGTTGTTTCTGAATTAACTAAGTCACTCTCCATCCTAATGAAGAACTCAACCATATTATGGTCACTCTTGCCCAAGGGGCCAGGCACATCAAGACTGCTAACTAACCCTTCCTCATTACTCACTATCCAGTCTAGAATAGCCTGCTCTCTCGTTGGTTCCTCTACATGTTGGCTTAGAAAACTATCCCGTATACATTCCAAGAAATCCACTTCCTCAGCACCTCTGCCAATTTGATTCACCCGATCCATATGTAGATTCAAGTCACCCATTATAACTGTTTTACCTTTGTTGCACGCATTTCTAATTTCCTGTTTGATGCCATCCCCAACTCTACTATTACTGTTAGGTGGCCTATACACAACTCCCACTAGCGTTTTCTGCCTCTTAGTGTTTCGCAGCTCTACCCATATCGATTCCACATCCTCCAAGCTAATGTCCTTCCTTTCTATTGTGTTATTGGACCATGTCAGGTCCTCCGAAATGTGAGTGCCCAGAAACTTGAAGCATTTACGCAGCCCATCGGACACAATCCTGTCGGCGTATTGAAAGGTAAGATTTTGTTTGTATTTTACATGTATTTTGGGGGTTACACTAGGATGAATTTTGATGTTTCGTTCGACATGTGGCCCCACATATTGATTTTGGTGTTGTACATACCTAACATGATTCTAGATCGCTTGACGTGTCGGGTGTTTGCACTCATCCACTTTAATTCGTAAAATAAGTAGTGTAACAATTAAGTAATATTTGTACGAGAGGTATCGGGTGTATGACCAAAGCCACATTAAATTCTTGTTTAAATGTATTTGTCAGTAGATCTAGGGATCTAGAACGGCACGGTGGCGCAGCGGTAGAGTTGCTGCCTTACAGCGAATGCAGCGCCGGAGACTCAGGTTCGATCCCGACTACCGGCGCCGTCTGTACGGAGTTTGCACGTTCTCCCCGTGACCTGCGTGGGTTTTCTCCGAGATCTTTGGTTTCCTCCCACACTCCAAAGACGATCAGGTTTGTAGGTTAATTGGCTGGGTAAATGTAAAAATTATCCCTAGTGTGTGTAGGATAGTGTTAATGTGTGGGGATCGCTGGGCGGCGCGGACCTGGTGGGCCGAAGGGCCTGTTTCCGCGCTGTATCTCTAAATGTAAAAATCTAAATCTAAAAAAATCTAAAACTGGCTATCATCGGCAGGGCTTCGGCACGCTTAGTTACTGCCGCGGCAATGTTTGCGCCAGGTTATACATTGGGCAAACAATGCAACAGCGGTAAATAAGCGTGCCGATGCCCTGTTTTACCCTCGTGGTCAATCTATACCTCTGTGTGATGTAGCAGGTAGTTCAATATGACCAGTAATACAATCCAAAGACAAACAATAGTAAGCTCTTGCCACTCCTGCACTGTAATATTAAGAAGGTTAATCAGTAGACAACTCCATTTTATATTACATAAATTCATTCTTCCATATTATGAATCGAATTTTACACACACCATTGTATGCCACATATTGGTGTCCTCGTTACGTACGTGATATTGCCATCAAACAAACTGTTATCCTTAAACTGGAAAGTATTACTATTTAAAAAGCCAACAATTGAGAGGAGAACATTGCTCTGAAGTGAATATTAAAAGGTTATTTGATGTACTGCATTCAGAAATGGAACTAAACTTAATCTTTCCTTGCATAGATAATGTACGTAATGGTGTCCTCTAATCAGTCTAGTATTACACAGCCATAATTAGGTTAGACGTTTACTGTCCAATTTGATTGTGGACCTCCATGGATAGGATGTATAACTACACTTTAATGAATTAGAAAAAATAAGTTCTACCTTTACAATCAAATGCCATTGAGACACCATGTTACATACATTAATACTTGTGTGGTAAATTTTACATTACCTGAAAAGACTACTTGTGGTTGTGGAACTATGTTCTTTCTATTTGATAGAGTCAGACGGTTGTTAAACTTGTAAATAAATGTGTTTGCATTGATTTGTGCAACAATTAATTTTGGGGTGTCTATGTCACGTTTCCATGTCCCAGTATCAACAGACAATAGACAATAGGTGCAGGAGGAGGCCATTCGGCCCCTCGAGCCAGCACCGTCATTCAATGTGATCATGGCTGATCATTCTCAATCAGTACCCCGTTCCTGCCTTCTCCCCACACCCCCTGACTCCGCTATCCTTAAGAGCTCTATCTAGCTCTCTCTTGAATGCATTCAGAGAACTGGCCTCCACTGCCTTCTGAGGCAGAGAATTCCACAGATTCACAACTCTCTGACTGAAAAAGTTTTTCCTCATCTCCGTTCTAAATGGCCTACCCCTTATTCTTAAACTGTGGCCGCTGGTTCTGGACTCCCCCAACATTGGGAACATGTTTCCTGCCTCTAACGTGCCCAACCCCTTAATAATCTTATATGTTTCAATAAGATCCCCTCTCATCCTTCTAAATTCCAGTGTATACAAGCCCAGTCACTCCAGTCTTTCAACATATGACATTCCCGCCATTGCGGGAATTAACCTGGAGAACCTACGCTTCAATCTAGCAAGAATATCCTTCCTCAAATTTGGAAACCAAAACTGCACACAGTACTCCAGGTGCGGTCTCACTAGGGCCCTGTACTACTGCAGAAGGACCTCTTTGCTCCTATACTCAACTCCTCTTGTTATAAAGGCCAACATTCCATTGGCTTTCTTCACTGCCTGCTGTACCTGCATGCTTCCTTTCAGTGACTGATGCACTAGGACACCCAGATCTCGTTGCACGTCCCCTTTTCCTAACTTGGCACCATTCAGGTAATACTCTGCCTTCCTATGCTTACCACCAAAGTGGATAACCTCACACTTATCCACATTAAACTGCATCTGCCATGCATCCGCCCACTCACACAACCTATCCAAGTCACCCTGCAACCTCATAGCATCTTCCTCACAGCTCAAACTGCCACCCAGCTTTGTGTCATCTGCAAATTTGCTAATGGCACTATTAATCCCTTCATCCAAGTCATATCTTATCATATTTATATACATATGTATGTGACAAATAAACTTGACTTGACTTGACTTGACTTGACTTGACTTGGTTGCTGGGGGCAGCTCCCAGGATGCCGCCAAAATGCTGTCCCTCGCAAATTCAGTTTTGTTTTCGCATCAAATATAATTTTTCTGCTAGATTGCCAGAAAAATTATGGTTATATTCTTAAAGACAATTAATATGCACGTCTAAATAAGCATCAATTAAAATCAGATAAGATTCATATACTCAAAAATACACGCGCCAAAAACTTCCCGGGTTTTATTATCTGAATGGTGGCCGATTAGGAAAAGGGGAGATGCAACGAGACCTGGGTGTCGTGGTACACCAGTCATTGAAAGTAGGCATGCAGGTGCAGCAGGCAGTGAAGAAAGCGAATGGTATGTTGGCATTCATAGCGAGGGAATTTGAGTATAGGAGCAGGGAGGTTCTGCTGCAGTTGTACAGGGCTTTGGTGAGACCACACCTGGAGTATTGCACACAGTTTTGGTCTCCGAATCTGAGGAAAGACATTCTAGCCATAGAGGGAGTACAGAGAAGGTTCACCAGATTGATTCCTGGGATGGCAGGACTTTCATATGAAGAAAGACTGGATAGACTCGGCTTGTACTCGCTGGAATTTAGAAGATTGAGGGGGGATCTTATAGAAACTTACAAAATTCTTAAGGGGCTGGACAGGCTAGGTGCAGGAAGATTGTTCCCGATGTTGGGGAAGTCCAGAACAAGGGGGTCATAGTTTAAGGATAAGGGGGAAGTCTTTTAGGACCGAGATGAGAAAGTTTTTTTTCACACAGAGAGTGGTGAATCTGTGGAATTCTCTGCCACAGAAGGTAGTTGAGGCCTCATTATAGATGAGGCTCTCACTAGGGTCTCTTCTACATCCCGCAGCTCCGCTCATGCTCCCCATCGCCCCACTCGCAACAAGGACAGGATCCCCCTCGTTCTCACCTTCCACCCCACCAGCCAGCGGATCCAACATATCATCCACCAACATTTCCGTCACCTACAACAGGACCCCACCACTGGCCATATCTTCCCATCCCCTCCCCTCTCTGCGTTCCGCAGAGACCGTTCCCTCCGCAACTCCCTAGTCCACTCGTCCCTTCCTACCCAAACCACCCTAACCCCGGGCACTTTCCCTTGCAACCGCACGAGATGCAACACCTGTCCCTTTACCTTCCCCCTCAACTCCATCAAAGGACCCAAACAGTCTTTCCAGGTGAGACAGAGGTTCACCTGCACCTCCTCCAACCTCATCTATTGCATCCGCTGCTCTAGATGTCAACTTATCTATATCGGCGAAACCAAGCGCAGGCTCGGCGATCGCTTCGCTGAACACCTGCGCTCGGTCCGCATTAACGCAACTGATCTCCCGGTGGCCCAGCACTTTAACTCCCCCTCCCATTCCCAGTCTGACCTTTCTGTCATGGGCCTCCTCCAGTGCCATAGTGAGGCCCACCGGAAATTGGAGGAACAACACCTCATATTTCGCCTGGGCAGTTTGCGGTCCGGTGGTATGAATGTTGACTTCTCCAACTTCAGATAGCTCCTCTGTCCCTCCCTTCCCCTCCTCCTTCCCAGATCTCCCTCTATCTTCCTGTCTCCACCTATATCCTTCCTTTGTCCCATCCCCGACATCAGTCTGAAGAAGGGTCTCGACCCGAAACGTCACCCATTCCTTCTCTCCCGAGATGCTGCCTGACCTACTGAGTTACTCCAGCATTTTGTGAATAAATCGATTTGTACCAGCATCTGCAGTTATTTTCTTATACTACAGGTAGTTGAGGCCAGTTCATTGGCTATATTTAAGAGGGAGTTAGATGTGGCCCTTGTGGCTAAAGGGATCAGGGGGTATGGAGAGAAGGCAAGTACGGGATACTGAGCTGGATGATCAGCCATGATCATATTGAATGGCGGTGCGTACAGGCTCGAAGGGCCGAATGGCCTACTCCTGCACCTATGTTTCTATGTAGCGGCTTTCAAAATGGACGCCGATTGACATCAGTGGCCCGCCAAAAGGTCACAGCGGGGTCAGGCAGATGTTCTGGGACAACAGACCCACACCTGGCTGTCTGTCTGTCAGCGACACGCGCAGCGCCCTCTGGCAGTCTGGCAAGTCCCTGCACCCACTGAGGCCGGTGGGCGGGACTGGTACGCGAGTAACGGGTTACTTGGCCAATGGGGAAGGATCTGGGGGCGGGTCCGCGGCCGCTGATTGGGAGGACTGGGCGGGACTACACTGCGAGGGACGGGTTACTCAGCCAATAGGGAAGGATCTTGGACGTGTCGGCGGCCGCTGATTAGACGGAGTGATGCCAGGTGGGTGGGATTGATAGCTGAGTGACGGGTCACTCGACCAATAGATATGGAGCTATACCGGGTCGCGGCCGCTGAATGGACGGCGCCTGATCGCAGGGCGGGACATTGACCTGCGTGACAGATCAGTCGGCCAATGGAGAAGGGAGGAGCTGGGGCAGGAGACCGCTGCCGTTGATTGTTCACTCTGAGGCGTGTGGGCGGGACTTTAACTCGAGTGACGGGTCGCTAGACCAATGGGAAGGGAGTGAGCGGGAGGGGCGGGATTTTCCCCAAAAAACTGCAGCTGTTGCAAATCTGATTCTCTTTTAAAAAAGAACACATGAAATAAGCAGCAGTTCCAAATATTCATCGTTTATTTCAAACTTGCTGTTCCTTTGGTTGCTTTTGAAACACTTTGTGATGTTCATTATAACTTCAGTAAACCGATCTTTTCTTTTGAGTTTAGTCTCTATGGTTTTGCATCATCTGCTCATTGTGACCATTGACCACCGAAAGGATGGCAGTTGTTGCACTGCTTTTGTTCTGCGGTTTTCACCACGGTGACCATTGTCGACGTGGAACTTCATCACAATGGAATTGTTCCCCAACCAATAAATAGCAGCAACCGCTGAAGATCCTTCACTCAGACACAGCTCCGTCTCCTCTGAGTGTCACTGAAGATGTTTTCCTCGTGGTTCAATTACATCATGAACGGATTCAGAAATCCTCAGGACTGCGGACCAGGTGACCGCTGTGAAGATGAAGGAACCGCACACGCTGACAACGAGGAAGACAAACCGGGTGCAAGTAATGGCCAGCACAACACCACTCCAGCAGTAATAATCCATGATTTGGAGAGTGGAGGAATCGCTGCTGGTGGAGACGAGGTAAAACTGCCTCAGGAGGTGGCAGGACCATCTAAGGCAATGGCAGAGGGTCAGCCTGAGAAAGGCTCTCTGTCATTTGGTGTCCACTATCCTGTTGCAGAACTGAGGCAGATGAGAGAAGGGAAAGAACATTCTGCCGAGGCAATACTGCAGCCTGGTAAGCATGGTCACAGCGTGGAGCAACTGGAAGGGACTGTGCCCGACACAGACACAACAACTGTCGGGGAGAGCAGTGTCAAGAGCGCTCCCCTTCCAAGGCCGGTAGATGACAGCTCCATCACCCTTGAATACCCAAAGAGGAAACCTGCCATCTTCCACCGCCCCACTCCAAAACGGACAGTCGTGCATAAAGAGACTGTAAGACAAAGTATCCGGTTGCAATCCATTGCCATTGGTTTTAGCACCTGGAGACCCGGCTCCATCACTTCGATCTATAAGCACGAGAGAAGCTGGGGCATGGAGAAGCTGAGAATACAAAAAACTTTCAGTATAGCTGCAAATATGTATTAGTTGGTTTTTTTTTTGGGATAGTAATAATAATACTAATAACAATAGTAATAATAGTAATAATAATAATACTAATAATAGTAATAATAATACTACTAATAATAATAATAATAGTAACAATAATACTAATAATAATAGTAATAATAGCAATAATAATACTACTAATAATAGTAATAATAATAATACTAATAATAATAATACTAATAATAGTAATAACAGTAATAATACTAATAATAATAATACTAATAATAGTAACAATAATACTACTAATAATAATAATACTAATAATAATACTAATAATAATAGTAATAATAATACTAATACTAGTAACTTGTAACAATGTTGACAGTAATAAAAATATTTACCGTTACATTCAGTTGTCATTCCTTGATGGGTGCGGGGGTGTTGCTTGTCGTCTCTCCATCCCCATTGGTCTAGTGTCCCGTCACTCGGGTCAAAGTCCCGCCCACCGGCCGAACTCCGCCCAATCAGCGGCCGCGGACCCGCCAGAAAGCCCGCCCCTCGCTGTTCCCCATTAGCTGAGTGACCCGTCCATTCAGCGGCCGCGGACCCGCCATAGATCTTTCACTATTGGCCAAGTGACCCGTCACTCGGGTCAATATCCCGCCCACCGGTCACTCGTCGTCCAATCAACGGCCGCGGACCCGCCCCAGATCCTTTCCTATTGGCGAAGCTTCCTATCACTCGCGAAGCAGTCCCGCCCACCGGCCGCGGACCCGCCCCGGTTCTTCCGCTATTGGCTGAGTGACCCGTCACTCGAATCAATGTCCCGCCCACCGGGCACGCCCCGTCCAGTCAGCGACCGCGGATCCGCCCCAGCTCCATCACTATTGGCTAATTAACCCGTCACTCAGCCGCAAATCCCGCCCAACTTGCATCACGTCTAATCAGCGACCGCGGACACGCCCATGGGACCTTCCCTATTGGCCAAGAAACCCGTCACTCGGGTCAATGTCCCGCCCACCGGTAACGGTCACCGTCGATTCAGCGGCCGCGGACCCGCCCCCTGCCCCACCTCTATTGGCTGAGTAACTCGTCACTCGGGTCAATATCCCGCCTACCTGTCACATTCAACGGGCATTCAGCTCCTTCCCTGTTGGCCGAGTGGCCCGTCATTCGCAAACCAGTCCCGCCCACCGGGACGGGACGTCCATTCAACGACCGCGGACCCGCCCCAGATCCTTCCCTATTGGCCGAGTCACTCGTCGCTCAGCCGCCAATCCCGGACACCTCGCATCACTCCGCCCAATCAGCGGTCGCGGACCCGCCCCTGCCCCATCTCTATTGGCTGAGTGACCCGTCACTCTGGTCAATGTCCCGCCTACCTGTCACGCCCCGTCCATTCAACGGCCGCGGACCCGCCCCAGCTCCGTCCCTATTGACCGAGTGACCCGTCATTTGCGGACCAGTCCCGCCCACCGGCCGCACTCCGCCCATTCAGCGGCCGCGGCCCCGCATCCTTCCCCATTGGCTGAGTCACCCGTCGCTCGCGGACCAGTCCCGCCCACGAGCCTCACTCATTCCAATCAGCGGCCGATGACCCGCCCTTGCCCCAACCCTATTGGATGAATGACCCGTCACTCGCGCCATTGTCCCGCCCACCTGCCACGCTCCGTCCAATCAGCGGCCGTAGACCCGCCCCAGATCCTTCCCCATTGGACAATATAACCGTCACTCAGCCGCCAATCCCGGCCACTTCGCATCACTCCGCCCAATCAGCTGCCGCGGACCCGATCCAGCTCCATCTATATTGGCCAATTAACCCGTCACTCAGCTCCCAGTCCCGCCCACGAGCCTCACTCATTCCAATCAGCACCGTTGACCCGCCCCAGCCCCACCTCTATTGGCTGAGTGACCCGTGACCTGAGGTGGGGGGGATAGGGGAGGAGAGAGGGAGAGGGGGAGAGGGGGGTAGAGGAGGGTAGATGGGGGTAGAGGAGGGTAGATGGGGGTAGAGGAGGGGTGAGGGAGGAGCGGTCATGGGGAAAGGAGGGGAGAGGGAGGAGCGGAGGGGAGAGGGTCTCGAGGAAGGGAGGATATGGTACAGTGGGGGAAGATACAGAGGAGGGGGAGGGAGAGGATATGGTAGAGTAGAGGAAGATACAGAGGGGGAGGATATGGTAGAGTAGGCGAAGATACAGAGGAGGGGGAGGGAGAGGATATGGTAGAGTAGAGGAAGATACAGAGGGGGAGGATATGGTACAGTCGGGGAAGATACAGAGGAGGGGGGAGGATATGGTACAGTAGGGGAAGATACAGAGGAGGGGGAGGGGAGGATAGGGTACAGTAGTGAAGATACAGAGGAGGGGGAGGGGAGGATATGGTACTGTAGGGGAAGATACAGGAGGGGGGATATGGTACTGTAGGGGAAGATACAGAGGAGGGGGGGAGAGAAGGAGATAAGGGAGGGGGAAGTGATGGAGAAGGGGGAAAGGAACAGGAGGAAGGGGAAGTGGTGGGGTGGAGAGTGGGGGGAAGATACAGAGTGCAGAATATAGTCCTCGGCATTGTAGGGAATGTGGGGAACAGAGAGTGGAGGGCAAGGGGAGGAGGAGAAGGAGGGGGGATGTGGGGAGAGGGGGAAATAAGGAGCAGATACAGGGAGAAGGTGGGGGGGGGGGAGGCATCAGGTGGGCGTGCGGTCCCCCGGGGGAGGGCACGTGTGGCCATTCGGCCGGTCATTAACGTGCTGTTCTGTGGGCCCCAGGGGCCGGTGAGGATGGGAGGCCGCGGCCGGGGCCAGATGACCTTCAGCGTGGAGGTGGTGGGCATCGGGAGGGGAGAGGTTCTCCCCCCACCCACCCTGCAACCCCCTCCCCTCTACCCGGTAATTATGCCAGGGGAGCGGGCTAGTACGCCGTCCATTCTCCCCCCCCATCCCCCCCCCCCCCCCCCCCCCTCCTCTGTAATCATGTGTAAGAAGGAACTGCAGGTGCATTAACACATTAATAACTTGGATGAAGGGATTAAAAGTACCATTAGCAAATTTGCAGATGACACAAAGCTGGGTGGCAGTGTGAACTGTGAGGTTGCAGGGTGACTTGGACAGGTTGTGTGAGTGGGCGGATGCATGGCAGATGCAGTTTAATGTGGATAAGTGTGAGGTTATCCACTTTGGTGGTAAGAATAGTAAGGCAGATTATTATCTGAATGGTGTCAAGTTAGGAAAAGGAGACGTACGACAAGATCTGGGTGTCCTAGTGCATCAGTCACTGAAAGGAAGCATGCAGGTACAGCAGGCAGTGAAGAAAGCCAATGGCACGTTGGCCTTCATAACAAGAGGAGTTGAGTATAGGAGCAAAGAGGTCCTTCTGCAGTTATACAGGGCCCTAGTGAGACCGCACCTGGAGTACTGTGTGCAGTTTTGGTGTCCAAATTTGAGGAAGGGTATTCTTGCTATTGAGGGCGTGCAGCGTAGGTTTACTAGGTTAATTCCCGGAATGGCGGGACTGTCATATCTTGAAAGACTGGAGCGACTAGGCTTGTATACACTGGAATTTAAAAGGATGAGAGGGGATCTTATCGAAACGTATAAGATTATTCAGGGGTTGGACACGTTAGAGGCAGGAAACATGTTCCCACTGTTGGGGGAGTCCAGAACCAGCGGCCACAGTTTAAGAATAAGGGGTAGGCCATTTAGAACGGAGATGAGGAAAAACGTTTTCAGTCAGAGAGTTATGAATCTGTGGAATTCTCTGCCTCAGAAGGCAGTGGAGGCCAGTTCTTTGAATGCATTCAAGAGAGAGCTAGATAGAGCTCTTAAGGATAGCGGAGTCAGGGGGTATGGGGAGAAGGCAGGAACGGGGTACTGATTGAGAACGATCAGCCATGATCACATTGAATGGCAGTGCTGGCTCAAAGGGCCGAATGGCCTACTCCTGCACCTATGTTCTATTGAGCCATATATCATGGAATAATACCACTTCCTTCCAGAGACATGGTAAATCAAAGTCGTAGCAAAATATGGCACGGTGGCGCAGCGGTAGAGTTGCTGCCTTACAGCGAATGCAGCGCCTGAGACAGGTTTGATCCTGACTACGGGTGCCGTCTGTATGGAGTTTGAACGTTCTCCCCGTGACCTACGTGGGTTTTCTCCGAGATCTTCGGTTTCCTCCAACACACCAAAGACGTGCAGGTATGTAGGTTAATTGACTGGGTAAATGTAAAAATTGTCCCTAGTGTGTGTAGGATAATGTTAATGAGCGGGGATCGCTGGGCCGAAGGGCCTGTTTCCGCGCTGTATCTCTAAATCTAAAGAAAAAGACCAGTTTCCTTGACAACACACATTGGCAAAATTGTGATTCCGCATGTACGAGAAGACATGTACACTGTGTACATGTTGCATTATAATAATGTGCTCTGTAATGTGTGTGAAAGAAGGACAAAGACAATTAACTACTAAATGCCATCTATTTAATTAAACAAACTCTACAATACAAACAAAAATGAAAAAAACTAAAAAGTCTGAAACTTAACTCGAGTTGGCCGTCCGATTACAGTCCTTTATGAATCTGCATGCCGGGAAGCCATCACGTTTATCCCAATTGCGTAGGTTTTAGATTTAGTTTCAATTTGTACTTCCCCGAAATGCCTTCGCTTTTTACATGTTCCATCGTATTTTACCGTTGTATCATCTTCTGTTGACGACATTCTCCCGCTGCACCATAGAGAGCATCCTAACACATGGCATCCCTGTGTGGTACCTCAGCTGCACGGAGGCAGAGAGGAGAGCTCTTCAGCGGGTAGATAGAGCTCAGAGGACCATCGGGACACAGCTACCAGCCTTGGAGGGCATCTACAACACACGATGCCTCAGAAAAGCCACCAGCATCCACAAATACCCTTCACACCCCTGCAACAGTCTGTTCGAACTTCTACCGTCGGGAAGACGATACAAGGCCTTCTACGCCCGCACCTCCAGACTCAGGAACAGCTTCATCCCCAGGGCCATAGCTGCTATGAACCGGTCCTGCTGAGCCGGATGGTCACATCGCACAGTGAACCGGCACAGATCTACTTGCACTTTATTCTGTTTTAAAACTGTTACAATTTGTTTCTTTGGTTTGTTTAAATTAATAATTAATACTGACTCGCTAATTAAATTATTGCATTGTATGGGAGGCGCATTCTCAATCTCGTTGTACCCCTGTACAATGACAATAAAGATATATTGTATTGTATTGTATTGTTAACACAATAGGTCAGGCAGCATCTCGGGAGAGAAGGAATGGACGACGTTTGTCCCGCCCCCCTGATATCAGTCTGAAGAAGGGTCTCGACCTGAAACATCACCCATTCCTTCTCTCCTGAGATGCTGCCTGACCTGCTGAGTTACTCCAACACTTTGTGAATAAATACCTTCGATTTGTACCAGCATCTGCAGTTATTTTCTCACACTATGCTCATGTACGTAACTCATCGTGTCCTGAGAGTTACGTACGTAAGATGCCGTTGGCAATCATGAAAAACGAATATATATCGGAGCGATATTCATTTGTTTCTACGATGCCCAAGACAAGTAAAAAAAACACATGTTCCTCAATTCTTAACTCAGCATACTTTAAAGCAAAGGAGACATAATGTGCCAACTTTGTTCTCCGTGTCCAAATCGTTACGTGCATAAGCAGGCTTCGTTCACCTACTGTTTTCATGCCTGGTGGAACCGTCAACTTATAAAAACAATAACATTGCTGTCTGGAACGAAACCGCGGGGAAGTGTAGTGTATCAATTTTCTGCTGATGGTGCTGGAGCCTGATGTCCCTTCGTGTCTTCCGAACGTCTGCTGGTTACGTACAGGAGACGTTCAATTGTCCAGCGTTATCTTCCTAATTACATTACAATACAATACAATATATCTTTATTGTCATTGTACAGGGGTACAACGAGATTGGGAACGCGCCTCCCATACGATGCAATCAATTAATTAGCTAGTCAGTATTCATTTAAACAATCCAATGAAACAAATTGGAACAGTTTTAAAACAGAATAAAGTGCAAGTAGGTCTGTACCGGTTCACTGTGCGATGTGACCATCCGGCTCAGCAGGACCGGTTCATAGCAGCTATGGCCCTGGGGATGAAGCTGTTCCTGAGTCTGGAGGTGCGGGCGTAGAAGGCCTTGTATCGTCTGCCCGATGGTATAAGTTCGAACAGACTGTTGCAGGGGTGTGAAGAGTCTTTGTGGATGCTGGTGGCTTTTCTGAGGCATCGTGTGTTGTAGATGCCCTCCAAGGCTGGTAGCTGTGTTCCAATGGTCCTCTGAGCTCTATGGATTACCCGCTGAAGAGCTCTCCTCTCTGCCTCCGTGCAGCTGAGATACCACACAGGGATGCCATGTGTTAGGATGCTCTCTATGGTGCAGGGGTAGAATGTCGTTAGCAGCTGTTGGGGTAGACCAGACTTCTTCAGTGTTCTCAGGTAGAACAGTCGTTGCTGTGCCTTCTTGACCAGCGCAGCAGTGTTACATAGAAACATAGAAACATAGAAAATAGGTGCAGTAGTAGGCCATTCGGCCCTTCGAGTCTGCACCGCCATTCAATATGATCAAGGGTGATCATCCAACTCAGTATCCTGTACCTGCCTTCTCTCCGTACCCCTGATCCCTTTAGCCACAAGGGCCACATCTAACTCCCTCTTAAATATAGCCAATGAACTGGCCTCAACTACCTTCTGTGGCAGAGAATTCCACAGATTCACCACCCTCTGTGTGAAAAAAAACGTTCTCATCTCGGTCCTAAAAGACTTCCCCCTTATCCTTAAACTGTGACCCCTTGTTCTGGACTCTGTACTTCATCTATGGCAAGAATGTCTTTCCTCAAATTAGGAGACCAAAACTGTACGCAATACTCCAGGTGTGGTCTCACCAATGCCCTGTACAACTGCAGCAGAACCTCCCTGTTCCTATACTCAATTCCCCTCGCTATGAATGCCAACATACCATTCGTTTTCTTCACTGCCTGCTGCACCTGCATGCCTACTTTCAATGACTGGTGTACCACGACACCCAGGTCTTGTTGCATCTCCCCTTCTCCTAATCGGCCACCATTCAGGTAATAGTCTGCTTTCCTGTTCTTGCCACCAAAGTGGATAACCTCACATTTATCCACATTATACTGCATCTGCCATGCCTTTGCCCACTCACCTAACCTATCCAAGTCACTCTGCAGCCTCCTAGCATCCTCCTCACAGCTAACACTGCCCCCCAGCTTCGTGTCATCCGCAAACTTGGAGATGTTGCATTCAATTCCCTCGTCCAAATCATTAATATATATTGTAAATAGCTGGGGTCCCAGTACTGAGCCTTGCGGTACCCCACTAGTCACTGCCTGTCATTCTGAAAAGGACCCGTTTATTCCTACTCTTTGCTTCCTGTCCGCCAGCCAGTTCTCTATCCACATCAACACTGAACCCACAATACCGTGTGCTTTAAGTTTGCATACTAATCTCTTATGTGGGACCTTGTCGAAAGCCTTCTGGAAGTCCAGATATAACACATCCACTGGTTCTCCCTTATCCACTCTACTAGTTACATCCTCGAAAAATTCTATAAGATTCGTCAGACATGAATTACCTTTCATAAATCCATGCTGACTTTGTCAAATGATTTTACCACTTTCCAAATGTGCTGCTATCCCATCTTTAATAACTGACTCTAGCATTTTCCCCACTACCGATGTTAGACTAACTGGTCTGAAATTCCCCGTTTTCTCTCTCCCTCCCTTTTTGAAAAGTGGGGTTACATTAGCTACCCTCCAATCCTCAGGAACTACTCCAGAATCCAGAGTTTTGAAAAATTATCACTAATGCATCCACTATTTCTGGGGCTACCTCCTTAAGCACTCTGGGATGCAGCCTATCTGGCCCTGGGGATTTATCGGCCTTTAATCCATTCAATTTACCTAACGCCACTTCCCGACTAACCTGGATTTCACTCAGTTCCTCCCTCTCATTTGACCCCCGGTCCCCTGCTATTTCCGGCAGATTATTTATGTCTTCCTTAGTGAAGACAGAACCAAAGTAGTTATTCAATTGGTCTGCCATGTCCTTGTTCCCCATGATCAATTCACCTGTTTCTGACTGCAAGGGACCTACATTTGTTTTAACTAATCTTTTTCTCTTCACATATCTATAAAAGCTTTTGCAGTCAGTTTTTATGTTCCCTGCCAGTTTTCTCTCATAATCTATGTTCCCTTTCCTAATTAAGCCCTTTGTCCTCCTCTGCTGGACTCTGAATTTCTCCCAGTCCTCTGGTAGGATGCTTTTTCTTGCAAATTTGTACGCTTCATCTTTTGTTTTGATACTATCCCTAATCTCCCTTGTTAGCCACGGATGCACTACCTTCCCTGATTTATTCTTTTGCCAAACTGGGATGAACAATTGTTGTAGTTCATCCATGCGGTCTTTAAATGCCTTCCATTGCATATCCACCGTCAACCCTTTAAGAATCAATTGCCAGTCAATCTTGGCCAATTCACGTCTCATGCCCTCAAAGTTACCTTTCCTTAAGTTCAGAACCGTTGTTTATGAATTAACTAAGTCACTCTCCATCCTAATGAAGAACTCAACCATATTATGGTCACTCTTGCCCAAGGGGCCACGCACATCAAGACTGCTAACTAAACCTTCCTCGTTACTCACTATCCAGTCTAGAATAGCCTGCTCTCTCGTTGGTTCCTCTACATGTTGACTTAGAAAACTATCCCGTATACATTCCAAGAAATCCTCTTCCTCAATTTGATTCACCCACTCTATATGTAGATTGAAGTCACCCATTATAACTGTTTTACCTTTGTTGCACGCATTTCTAATTTCCTGTTTGATGCCATCCCCAACTCTACTAGGTGGCCTGTACACAACTCCCACTAGCGTTTTCTGCCCTTTAGTGTTTCATAGCTCTATCCATATCAATTCCACATCCTCCAAGCTAATGTCCTTCCTTTCTATTGTGTTATTGGACCATGTTAGGACCTCCGAAATGTCAAGTGCCCAGAAACTTGAAGCATTTAGGCAGCCCATCGGACACAATCCTGTCGGCGTATTGAAAGGTAAGATTTTGTTTGTATTTTACATGTATTTAGGGTGTTACAAAATAAGTAATGTAACAATTAAGTAATATTTGTACGTGAGGTATCGGGTATATGACCAAAGTCACATTCAATTCTTATTTAAATGTATTTGTCAGTCGATCTAGGGATCTAGGGCGGCACGGTGGCGCAGCGGTAGAGTTGCTGCCTTACAGCGAATGCAGCGCCGGAGACTCAGGTTCGATCCTGTCTACCGGCGCCGTCTGTACGGAGTTTGCACGTTCTCCCCGTGACCTGCGTGGGTTTTCTCCGAGATCTTCGGTTTCCTCCCACACTCCAAAGACGTGCAGGTTTGTAGGTTAATTGGCTGGGTGAATGTAGAAATTATCCCTAGTGTGTGTAGGATAGTGTTAATGTGCGGGGATCGCTGGGCGGCGCGGACCCGGTGGGCCGAAGGGCCTGTTTCCGCGCTGTATCTCTAAATCTAAAAATCTAAATCTAAAACTGGCTATCATCGGCAGGGCTTCGGCACGCTTAGTTACTGCCGCGGCAATGTTTGCGCCAGGTTATACAATGGGTAAACAATACAACAGCGGTAAATAAGCGTGCCGATGCCCTGTTTTACCCTCGTGGTCAATCTATACCTCTATGTGATGTAGCAGGTAGTTCAATATGACCAGTAATACAATCCAAAGACAAACAATAATAAGTTCTTGCCACTCCTGCACTGTAATATTAAGAAGGTTAATCAGTAGACAACTCCATTTTATATTACGTAAATTCATTCTTCCATATTATGAATTGAATTTTACACACACCATTGTACGCCACATTTTGGTGTCCACGTTACGTACGTGATATTGCCATCAAACAAACTGTTATTCTAAAACTGGAAAGTATTACTATTTAAAAAGCCAACAGTTGAGAGGAGAACATTGCTCTAAAGTGAATATTAAATGGTTATTTGATGTACTGCATGCAGAAATGGAACTAAACTTAATCTTTCCTTGCATAGATAATGTACGTAATGGTGTCCGCTAATCAATCTAGTATTACACAGCCATAATTAGGTTAGACATTTACTGTCCAATTTGATTGTGGACCTCCATGGATAGGATGTATAACTACACTTTAATGAATTAGAAAAAAGAAGTTCTACCTTTGCAATCAAATGCCATTGAGACACCATGTTACATACATTAATACTTGTGTGGTAAATAGTAAATTACCTGAAAAGACTACTTGTGGTTGTGGAACTATCTTCTTTCTTTTTGATAGAGTCAGACGGTTGTCAAACTTGTAAATAAATGTGTTTGCATTGGTTTGTGCAACAATTAATTTTTGGGTGTCTATGTCACGTTTCCATGTCCCAGTATCAACAGACAATAGACAATAGGTGCAGGAGGAGGCCATTCGGCCCCTCGAGCCAGCACCATCATTCAATGTGATCATGGCTGATCATTCTCAATCAGTACCCCGTTCCTGCCTTCTCCCCATACCCCCTGACTCCGCTATCCTTAAGAGCTCTATCTAGCTCTCTCTTGAATGCATTCAGAGAACTGGCCTCCACTGCCTTCTGAGGCAGAGAATTCCACAGGTTCACAACTCTCTGACTGAAAACATTTTTCCTCATCTCCGTTCTAAATGGCCGACCCCTTATTCTTAAACTGTGGCCGCTGGTTCTGGACTCCCCCAACATTGGGAACATGTTTCCTGCCTCTAACGTGTCCAACCCCTTAATAATCTTATATGTTTCAATAAGATCCCCTCTCATCCTTCTAAATCCCAGTGTATACAAGCCCGGTTGCTCCAGTCTTTCAACATATGACAGTCCCGCCATTGCGGGAATTAACCTGGTAAACCTACGCTTCAACCTAGCAAGAATATCCTTCCTCAAATTTGGAAACCAAAACTGCACACAGTACTCCAGGTGCGGTCTCACTAGGGCTCTGTACAACTGCAGAAGGACCTCTTTGCTCCTATACTTCACTGCCTGCTGTACCTGCATGCTTCCTTTCAGTGACTGATGCACTAGGACACCCAGATCTCGTTGCACGTCCCCTTTTCCTAACTTGACACCATTCAGGTAATACTCTGCCTTCCTATGCTTACCACCAAAGTGGATAACCTCACACTTATCCACATTAAACTGCATCTGCCATGCATCCGCCCACTCACACAACCTGTCCAAGTCACCCTGCAACCTCATAGCATCTTCCTCACAGCTCAAACTGCCTTTGTGTCATCTGCTTTGTGTCATCTGCAAATTTGCTAATGGTACTATTAATCCCTTCATCCAAGTCATATCATATCATATTTATATACATATATGTATGTGACAAATAAACTTGACTTGACTTGACTTGACTTGGTTGCTGGGGGCAGCTCCCAGGATGCCGCCAAAATGCTGTCCCTCGCAAATTCAGTTTTGTTTTCGCATCAAATATCATTTTTTCTGCTAGACTGCCAGAAAAATTATGGTTATATTCTTAAAGACAATTAATATGCACAATAAGCATCAATTAAAATCAGATAAGATTCATATACTCAAAAAAACACGCGCCAAAAACTTCCCGGGCTTTATTATCTGAATGGTGGCCGATTAGGAAAAGGGGAGATGCAACGAGACCTGGGTGTCGTGGTACACCAGTCATTGAAAGTAATCTGAGGAAAGACATTCTTGCCATAGAGGGAGTACAGAGAAGGTTCACCAGATTGATCCCTGGGATGGCAGGACTTTCATGTGAAGAAAGACTGGATAGACTCGTCTTGTACTCGCTGGAATTTAGAAGATTGAGGGGGGATCTTATAGAAACTTACAAAATTCTTAAGGGGTTGGACAGGCTAGATGCATGAAGATTGTTGCCGATGTTGGGGAAGTTCAGAACAAGGGGTCATAGTTTAAGGATAAGGGGGAAGTCTTTTAGGACCGAGATGAGAAAGTTTTTATTCACACAGAGCGTGGTGAATCTGTGGAATTCTCTGCCACAGAAGGTAGTTGAGGCAAGTTCATTGGCTATATTTAAGAGGGAGTTAGATGTGGCCCTTGTGGCTAAAGGGATCAGGGGGTATGGAGAGAAGGCAGGTACGGGATACTGAGTTGGATGATCAGCCATGATCATATTGAATGGCGGTGCGTACAGGCTCGAAGGGCCGAATGGCCTAATCCTGCACCTATGTTTCTATGTTTCTATGTTTCTATGTAGCGGCTTTCAAAATGGACGCCGATTGACATCAGTGGACATCAGTGGCCCGCCAAAAGGTCACAGCGGGGTCAGGCAGATGTTCTGGGACAACAGACCCACACCTGGCTGTCTGTCAGCGACACGCGCAGCGCCCTCTGGCAGTCTGGCAAGTCCCTGCACCCACTGAGGCCGGTGGGCGGGACTGGTACGCGAGTAACGGGTTACTTGGCCATTGGGGAAGGATCTGGGGGCGGGTCCGTGGCCGCTGATTGGGAGGACTGGGCGGGACTACACTGCGAGGGACGGGTTACTCAGCCAATAGGGAAGGATCTTGGACGTGTCGGCGGCCGCTGATTAGACGGAGTGATGCCAGGTGGGTGGGATTGGTAGCTGAGTGACGGGTCACTCGACCAATAGATATGGAGCTCTACCGGGTCGCGGCCGCTGAATGGACGGCGCCTGATCGCAGGGCGGGACATTGACCTGCGTGACAGATCAGTCGGCCAATGGAGAAGGGAGGAGCTGGGGCAGGAGACCGCTGCCGTTGATTGTTCACTCTGAGGCGTGTGGGCGGGACTTTAACTCGAGTGACGGGTCGCTAGACCAATGGGAAGGGAGTGAGCGGGAGGGGCGGGATTTTCCCCAAAAAACTGCAGCTGTTGTAAATCTGATTCTCTTTTAAAAAAGAACACATGAAATAAGCAGCAGTTCCAAATATTCATCGTTTATTTCAAACTTGCTGTTCCTTTTGTTGCTTTTGAAACACTTTGTGATGTTCATTATAACTTCAGTAAACCGATCTTTTCTTTTGAGTTCAGTCTCTATGGTTTTGCATCATCTGCTCATTGTGACCATTGACCACCGAAAGGATGGCAGTTGTTGCACTGCTTTTGTTCTGCGGTTTTCACCACGGTGACCATTGTCGACGTGGAACTTCATCACAATGGAATTGTTCCCCAACCAATAAATAACAGCAACCGCTGAAGATCCTTCACTCAGACACAGCTCCGTCTCCTCTGAGTGTCACTGAAAATGTTTTCCTCGTGGTTCACTTACATAATGAACGGGTTCAGAAATCCTCAGGACTGCGGACCAGGTGACCGCTGTGAAGGTGAAGGAACCGCACACGATGACAACGAGGAAGACAAACTGGGTGCAAGTAACGGCCAGCACAACACCACTCCAGCAGCAGTAACCAACGATTTGGAGAGTGGAGGAATCGCTGCTGGTGGAGACGAGGTAAAACTGCCCCAGGAGGTGGCAGGACCATCTAAGGCAATGGCAGAGGGTCAGCCTGAGAAAGGCTCTCTGTCATTTGGTGTCCACTATCCTGTTGCAGAACTGAGGCAGATGAGAGAAGGGAAAGAGCATTCTGCCGAGGCAATACTGCAGCCTGGTAAGCAAGGTGACAGCGTGGAGCAACTGGAGGGGACTATACCCGACACAGACGCAACAACTGTCGGGGAGAGCAGCGTCGAGAGCGCTCCGCTTCCAAGGCCGGTAGATGACAGCTCCATCACCCTTGAATATCCAAAGAGGAAACCTGCCATCTTCCACCGCCCCACTCCAAAACAGACAGTCGTGCTTAAAGAAACTGTTAGACAAAGTATCCGGTTGCAATCCATTGCCATTGGTTTTAGCACCTGGAGACCCGGCTCCATCACTTCGATCTATAAGCACGAGAGAAGCTGGGGAATGGAGAAGCTGAGAATACAAAAAACTTTCAGTATAGCGGCTAATATGTATTAGTCGATTGGATTAGTAATAATAACACTAATAATAATGCTAATAATAATAGTAATAATAGTAGTAATAATAATAGTAATAATAGTTATAATAGTAATAATAATAATACCACTAATAATAGTAATAATAGTAACAATAATACTAATAATAGTAATAATAGCAATAATAATACTACTACTAATAATAGTAATAATAATAGTAATAATAATACTAATAATAATACTAATAATAATAGTAATAACAGTAATAATACTAATAATAATACTACTAATAATAATATTAATAAATCTAATAATACTACTAATAATAGTAATAATAGTAATAATAATAATACTAATAAATCTAATAATAATACTACTAATAATAGTAATAATAGTAATAATAATAATACTAATACCAGTAACTTGCATTGTTGACATTAATAAAAGTATTTACCATTACATTCAGTTGTCAATCCTTGATGTGAAAGGGGGTGGGGGGTTGTTGCTTGGCGTCTCTCTCCCCATTGGTCCAGTGTCCCGTCACTCGGGTCAAAGACCCGCCCACCGGCCGCACTCCGCCCAATCAGCGGCCGCTGACCTGCCATAAAGCCCGCCCCTCGCCGTAACTCCCTTTCCCATTGGCTGAGTGATCCGTCTATTGAACGACCGCGGACCTGCCCCAGATCCTTCCCTATTGGCTGAGTGACCCGTCACTCGGGTCAATGTCATGACCACCGGACACGCGCCGTCCAATCAGCGGCTGCGGACCCGCCCTAGATTGGCCGAACCATCCGTCGCTCGCGGACCAGTCCCGCCCACTAGCGTCACTCATTCCAATCAGCGGCCGATGACCCGCCCTAGCCCCATATCTATTGGCTGAGTGACCCGTCACTCGCGTCAATGACCCGCCCACCTGTCACGCCCCGACCAGTCAGGGGCCGCGGACCCGCCGCAGCACCATCGCTATTGGCCAAGTAACCCGTCACTTAGCCGCCAATCCAGCCCACCTGGCATCACTCTCTATTCAGCGGCCGCGGACCCGCCCTGGGACCTTCCCCATTGGCCAAGTAACCCGTCAGTCGGGTCAATGTCCCGCCCACCGATAACGGTCACCGTCCATTCAGCGGCCGCGGACCCGCCCCCAGCTCCACCTCTATTGGCTGAGTAACTCGTCACTCGGGTCAATTATCCCGCCTAACTGTCACATTCAACGGCCATTCAGCGGCAGTGGACCCAGCTCCTTCCCTGTTGGCCGAGTGGCCCGTCATTCGCAAATCAGTCCCGCCCACCGGGACGGAACGTCCATTAAACGGCTGCGGACCCGCCCCGGATCCTTCCCCATTGGCCGAGTCACTCGTCGCTCCCGGACACCTCGCATCACTCCGCCCAATCAGCGGCCGCGGATCCACCGCAGCCCCATCTCTATTGGCTGAGTGACCCGTCACTCGGGTCAATGTCCCGCCTACCTGTCACGCCCCGTCCATTCAGCGGCCGTGCACCCGCCCCCGCTCTTTCCCTATTGACCGAGTGACCCGTCATTTGCGGACCAGTCCCGCCCACCGGCCGCATTCCGCCCATTCAGCGGCCGCGGCCCCGGATCCCTCCCCATTGGCTTAGTCACCCGTCACTCCCGGACTAGTCCCGCCCACGAGCTCACTCATTCCAATCAGCGGCCGATAACCCACACTAGCCCCATCACTATTGGCTTAATGACCCGTCACTCTCGTCAGTGTCCCGCCCACCTGTTACGCGCCGTTCATTCAACGGCCGCGGAACTGTCCCAGCTCCATCGTTGGCCAAGCAACCCGTCACTCGCAGTAAAGCCCCGCCCACATATCGCGCCTCGTCCAATCAGCGGCCGTGGACCCGCCCCATATCCTTCCCCATTGGCCAATATAACCGTCACTCAGCCGCCAATCCCGACCACTTCGCATCACTCCGCCCAATCAGCTGCCGCGGACCCGATCCAGCTCCATCTTTATTGGCCAATTAACCCGTCACTCAGCAACCAGTCCCGCCCACGAGCCTCACTCATTCCAATCAGCGGCCGCTGCCCGCCCCAGCCCCGCCTCTATTGGCTGAGTGACCCGTGATCTGAGGTGGGGGGGAGAGGGGGGGAGCTGTCATGGGGAAAGGAGGGGAGAGGGAGGAGCGGAGGGGAGAGGGTCTCGAGGAAGGGAAGATATGGTACAGTTGGGGAAGATACAGAGGAGGGGGAGGATATGGTACAGTAGGGGAAGATACAGAGGAGGGGAGGGTGAGGATATGGTAGAGTAGAGAAAGATACAGAGGGGGAGGATATGGTACAATCGGGGAAGATACAGAGGAGGGGGGAGGATATGGTACAGTGGGGGAAAATACAGAGGAGGGGGAGGGGAGGATATGATACAGTAGTGAAGATACAGAGGAGGGGAGGGGAGGATATGGTACAGTAGGGGAAGATACAGGAGGGGGATATGGTACTGTAGGGGAAGATACAGAGGAAGGGGGGAGAGAAGGAGATAAGGGAGGGGGAAGTGATGGAGAAGGGGGAAAGGGACAGGAGGAGGGGGAAGAGGTGGGGTAGAGAGTGAAGGGGAAGATACAGAGTGCAGAATATAGTCCTCGGCATTGTAGGTAATGTGGGGAACAGAGAGTGGAGGGCAAGGGGAGGATATAGGGAGGAGGAAGAGGAGAAGGAGGGGGATGTGGGGAGAGGGGGGGATGAGGAGCAGATACGGGGAGAAGGTGGGGGGGAGGCATCAGGTGGGCGTGCGGTCCTCCGGGGGAGGGCACTTGTGGCCACTCGGCCCGTCATTAACGTGCTGTTCTGTGGGCCGCAGGGGCCGGTGAGGATGGGCGGCCGCGGCCAGGGCCAGATGACCTTCAGCGTGGAGGTGGTGGGCATCGGGAGGGGAGAAATTCTCCCCCCACCCACCCTGCAACCCCCTCCCCTCTACCCGGTAAGTATGCCAGGGGTGGGGATAGTACGCCGTCCATTCTCCCCCCCCTCCCCCCGGTCCGTCTGTTCCCCTGTAATCATGTGTAAGAAGGAACTGCAGGTGCATTAACACATTAAGGAAGGCAGAGTATTATCTGAAAGGTGTCAAGTTAGGAAAAGGGGACGTACAACGAGATCTGGGTGTCCTAGTGCATCAGTCACTGAAAGGAAGCATGCAGTGAAGAAAGCAAATGGAATGTTGGCCTTCATAACAAGAGGAGTTGAGTATAGGAGCAAAGAGGTCCTTCTGCAGTTGTACAGGGCCCGAGTGAGACCGCACCTGGAGTACTGTGTGCAGTTTCGGTCTCCAAATTTGAGGAAGGGTATTCTTGCTATTGAGGGCGTGCAGCGTAGGTTTACTAGGTTAATTCCTGGAATGGCGGGACTGTCGGATGTTGAAAGACTGGAGCGACTAGGCTTGTATACACTGGAATTTAGAAGGATGAGAGGGGATCTTATCGAAACGTATAAGATTATTAAGGGGTTGGACACATTAGAGGCAGGAAACATGTTCCCAATGTTGTGGGAGTCCAGAACAAGGGGCCACAGTTTAAGAATAAGTGGTCGGCCATTTAGAACGGAGATGAGGAAAAACTTTTTCAGTCAGAGAGTTGTGAATCTGTGGAATTCTCTGCCTCAGAAGGCAGTGGAGGCAAGTTCTCTGAATGCATTCAGGACAGAGCTAGATAGAGCTCTTAAGGATAGCGGAGTCAGTGGGTACGGGGAGAAGGCAGGAACGGGGTACTGATTGAGAAAGATCAGCCATGATCACATTGAATGGCAGTGCTGGCTCAAAGGGCCGAATGGCCTACTCCTGCACCTATTGTCTATTGTCTATTGAGCCATATATCATGGAATAATACCATTTCCTTCCAGAGACATGGTAAATCAAAGTCAGAGCAAAAATGGCACGGTGGCGCAGCGGTAGAGTTGCTGCCTTACAGCGAATGCAGCGCCTGAGACTCAGGTTCCATCCCGACTACGGGCGCCGTCTGTACGGAGTTTGTACGTTCTCCCCGTGACCTGCGTGGGTTTTATCCGAGATCTTCGGTTTCCTCCCACACTCCAAAGACGTACAGGTATGTAGGTTAATTGACTGGGTAAATGTAAAAATTGTCCCTAGTGTGTGTAGGATAATGTTAATGAGCGGGGATCGCTGGGCGGCGCGGACTCGGTGGGCCGAAGGGCCTGTTTCCGCGCTGTATCTCTAAATCTAAAAAAAAAGACCAGTTTCCATGACAACACACATTGGCAAAATTGTGATTCCGCATGTACGAGAAGACATGTACACTGTACATGTTGCATGTATAATAATGTGCTCTGTAATGTGTGTGAAAGAAGGACAAAGACAATTAACTACTAAATGCCATCTATTTAATTAAACAAACTCTACAATACAAACAAAAATGAAAAAAACTAAAAAGTCTGAAACTTAACTCGAGTTGGCCGTCCGATTACAGTCGTTTATGAATCTGCATGCCGGGAAGCCATCACGTTTATCCCAATTGCGTAGGTTTTAGATTTAGTTTCAATTTGTACTTCCTGGTAATGCCTTCGCTTTTTACATGTTCCATCGTATTTTATCGTTGTATCATCTTCTGTTGACAACATTCTACCGCTGCACCATAGAGAGCATCCTAACACATGGCATCCCTGTGTGGTACCTCAGCTGCATGGAGGCAGAGAGGAGAGCTCTTCAGCGGGTAATCCATAGAGCTCAGAGGACCATTGGGACACAGTTACCAGCCTTGGAGGGCATCTACAACACACGATGCCTCAGAAAAGCCACCAGCATTCACAAAGGCTCTTCACACCCCCGCAACAGTCTGTTCGAACTTCTACCGTCGGGCAGACGATACAAGGCCTTCTACACCCGCACCTCAAGACTCTGGAACAGATTCATCCCCAGGGCCATAGCTGCTATAAACCGGTCCTGCTGAGCCGGATGGTCACATCGCACAGTGAACCGGCACAGATCTACTTGCACTTTATTCTGTTTTAAAACTGTTACAATTTGTTTTGTTGGGTTGTTTAAATTAATAATTAATACTGACTCGCTAATTAAATTATTGCATCATATGGGAGGCGCATTCCCAATCTCGTTGTACCCCTGTACAATGACAATAAAGATATATTGTATTGTTTGGATTGTATTGTTAACACAATAGGTTAGGCAGCATCTTGGGAGAGAAGGAATGGGCGACGTTTGTCCCACCCCCCTGACATCAGTCTGAAGAAGGGCCTCGACCCGAAACGCCGCCCATTCCTTCTCTCCTGAGATGCTGCCTGACCTGCTGAGTTACTCCAGCATTTTGTGAATAAATACCTTCGATTTGTACCAGCATATGCAGTTATTTTCTTACACCATGCTCATGTACGTAACTCATCGTGTCCTGAGAGTTACGTACGTAAGATGCCGTTGGCAATCATGAAAAATGAATATATATCGGAGCGATATTCATTTGTTTCTACGATGCCCAAGCCAAGTAACAAAAACACATGTTCCACAATTCTTAACTCGGCATATTTTAAAGCCAAGGAGACATACTGTGCCTACTTTGTTCTCTGTGTCCAAATCGTTACGTGCATAAGCAGGCTTCGTTCACCTACTGTTTTCATGCCTGGTGGAACCGTCAACTTATAAAAACAATAACATTGCTGTCTGGAACGAAACCGCGGGGAAGTGTAGTGTATCAATTTTCTGCTGATGGTGCTGGAGCCTGATGTCCCTTCGTGTCTTCCGAACGTCTGCTGGTTACGTACAGGAGACGTTCAATTGTCCAGCGTTATCTTCCTAATTACAATACAATACAATATAATATATCTTTATTGTCATTGTACAGGGGTACAACGAGATTGGGAATGCGCCTCCCATACGATGCAATAATTTAATTAGCTAGTCAGTATTAATTTAAAGAACCCAATGAAACAAATTAGAACAGTTTTAAAACAGAATAAAGTGCAAGTAAGTCTGTGCTGGTTCACTGTGCGATGTGACCATCTGGCTCAGCAGGACCGGTTCATGGCAGCTATGGCCCTGGGGATGAAGCTGTTCCTGAGTCTGGAGGTGCGGGCGTAGAAGGCCTTGTATCGTCTGCCCGACGGTAGAAGTTCGAACAGACTGTTGCAGGGGTGTGAGGAGTCTTTGTGGATGCAGGTGGCTTTTCTGAGGCATCGTGTGTTGTAGATGCCCTCCAAGGCCAGTAGCTGTGTTCCGATGGTCCTCTGAGATCTATGGACTACCCGCTGAACATAGGAAATAGGTGCAGGAGTAGGCCATTCGGCCCTTCGAGTCTGCACCGCCATTCAATATGATCATGGCTGATCATCCAACTCAGTATCCCGTACCTGCCTTCTCTCCATACCCCCTGATCCCTTTAGCCACAAGGGCCACATCTAACTCCCTCTTAAATATAGCCAATGAACTGGCCTCAACTACCTTCTGTGGCAGAGAATTCCACAGATTCACCACTCTCTGTGTGAAAAAAAACTTTCTCATCTTGGTCCTAAAAGACTTCCCCCTTATCCTTAAACTGTGACCCCTTGTTCTGGACTTCCCCAACATCGGGAACAATCTTCCTGCATCTAGCCTGTCCAACCCCTTAAGAATTTTGTAAGTTTCTATAAGATCCCCCCTCAATCTTCTAAATTCCAGCGAGTACAAACCGAGTCTATCCAGTCTTTCTTCATATGAAAGTCCTGCCATCCCAGGAATCAATCTGGTGAACCTTCTCTGTACTCCCTCTATGGCCAAAACTGTACGCAATACTCCAGGTGTGGTCTCACCAATGCCCTGTCCAACTGCAGCAGAACCTCCCTGCTCCTATACTCAAATCCCCTCGCTATGAATGCCAACATACCATTCGCTTTCTTCACTGCCTGCTGCACCTGCATGCCTACCTTCAATTATTGGTGTACCACGATACCCAGGTCTCGTTGCATCTCCCCTTCTCCTAATCGGCCACCATTCAGGTAATAGTCTGCTTTCCTGTTCTTGCCACCAAAGCGGATAACCTCACATTTATCCACATTATACTGCATCTGCCATGCCTTTGCCCACTCACCTAACCTATCCAAGTCACGTTGCAGCCTCCTAGCATCCTCCTCACAGCTAACACTGCCCCCCAGCTTCGTGTCATCCGCAAACTTGGAGATGTTGCATTCAATTCCCTCATCCAAATCATTAATATAGATTGTAAATAGCTGGGGTCCCAGCACTGAGCCTTGCGGTACCCCACTAGTCACTGCCTGTCATTCCGAAAAGGACCCGTTTATTCCTACTCTTTGCTTCCTGTCTGCCAGCCAGTTCTCTATCCACATCAATACTGAACCCACAATACTGTGTGCTTTAAGTTTGCATACTAATCTCTTATGTGGGACCTTGTCGAAAGCCTTCTGGAAGTTCAGATATGACACATCCACTGGTTCTCCCTTATCCACTCTACTAGTTACATCCTCGAAAAATTCTATAAGATTCGTCAGACATGATTTAATTTTCATAAATCCATGCTGACTTTGTCCAATGATTTCACCACTTTCCAAATGTGCTGCTATCCCATCTTTAATGACTGACTCTAGCATTTTCCCCACTACCGATGTTAGGCTAACTGGTCTATAATTCCCCGTTTTCTCTCTCCCTCCCTTTTTGAAAAGTGGGGTTACATTAGCTACCCTCCAATCCTCAGGAACTACTCCAGAATCCAGAGTTTTGAAAAATTATCACTAATGCATCCACTATTTCTGGGGCTACCTCCTTAAGAACTCTGGGATGCAGCCTATCGCAGCGGTAGAGTTGCTGCTTTACAGCGAATGCAGCGCCGGAGACTCAGGTTCGATCCTGACTGCGGGTGCTGCACTGTAAGGAGTTTGTACGTTCTCCCCCTGACCTGCGTGGGTTTTCTCCGAGATCTTCGGTTTCCTCCCACACTCCAAAGACGTGCAGGTATGTAGGTTAATTGGCTGGGTAAATGTAAAAAAAAAAATTGTCCCTAGTGGGTGTAGGATAGTGTTAATGTACGGGGATCGCTGGGCGGCACGGACTTGGAGGGCCGAAAAGGCCTGTTTCCGACTGTATATATATGATATGATATGATATGATATCTGGCCCTGGGGATTTATCGGTCTTTAATCCATTCAATTTACCTCACACCACTTCCCGACTAACCTGGATTTCATTCAGTTCCTCCTTCTCAATTGACCCCCGGTCCCCTGCTATTTCCGGCAGATTATTTATGTCTTCCTTAGTGAAGACAGAACCAAAGTAGTTATTCAATTGGTCTGCCATGTCCTTGTTCCCCATGATCAATTCACCTGTTTCTGACTGCAAGGGACCTACATTTGTTTTAACTAATCTTTTTCTCTTCAGATATCTATAAAAGCTTTTGCAGTCAGTTTTTAATGTTCCCTGCCAGTTTTCTTTCATAATCTATTTTCCCTTTCCTAATTAAGCCCTTTGTCCTCCTCTGCTGGACACTGAATTTCTCCCAGTCCTCTGGTAGGTTGCTTTTTCTTGCTAATTTGTACGCTTCATCTTTTGTTTTGATACTATCCCTAATCTCCCTTGTTAGCCACGGATGCACTACCTTCCCTGATTTATTCTTTTGCCAAACTGGGATGAACAATTGTTGTAGTTCATCCATGCGGTCTTTAAATGCCTTCCATTGCATATCCACCGTCAACCCTTTAAGAATCAATTGCCAGTCTATCTTGGCTAATTCACGTCTCATGCCCTCAAAGTTACCTCTCCTTAAGTTCAGAACCGTTGTTTCTGAATTAACTAAGTCACTCTCCATCCTAATGAAGAACTCAACCATATTATGGTCACTCTTGCCCAAGGGGCCACGCACATCAAGACTGCTAACTAACCCTTCCTCATTACTCACTACCCAGTCTAGAATAGCCTGCTCTCTCGTTGGTTCCTCTACATGTTGGCTTAGAAAACTATCCCGTATACATTCCAAGAAATCCTCTTCCTCAGCACCTCTGCCAATTTGATTCACCCAATCCATATGTAGATTGAAGTCACCCATTATAACTGTTTTACCTTTGTTGCACGCATTTCTAATTTCCTGTTTGATGCCATCCCCAACTCTACTATTACTGTTAGGTGGCCTATACACAACTCCCACTAGCGTTTTCTGCCCCTTAGTGTTTCGCAGCTCTACCCATATCGATTCCACATCCTCCAAGCTAATGTCCTTCCTTTCTATTGTGTTATTGGACCATGTTAGGTCCTCCGAAATGTGAGTGCCCAGAAACTTGAAGCATTTACGCAGCCCATCGGTCACAATCCTGTCGGCGTATTGAAAGGTAAGATTTTGTTTTGTATTTTACATGTATTTTGGGGGTTACACTAGGATGAATTTTGATGTTTCGTTCGACATGTGGCCCCACATATTGATTTTGGTGTTGTACATACCTAACATGATTCTAGATCGCTTGACGTGTCGGGTGTTTGCACTCATCCACTTTAATTCGTAAAATAAGTAGTGTAACAATTAAGTAATATTTGTACGAGAGGTATCGGGTGTATGACCAAAGTCACATTAAATTCTTGTTTAAATGTATTTGTCAGTAGATCTAGGGATCTAGAACGGCACGGTGGCGCAGCGGTAGAGTTGCTGCCTTACAGCGAATGCAGCGCCGGAGACTCAGGTTCGATCCTGACTACCGGCGCCGTCTGTACGGAGTTTGCACGTTCTCCCCATGGCCTGCGTGGGTTTTCTCCGAGATCTTCGGTTTCCTCCCACACTACAAAGACGATCAGGTTTGTAGGTTAATTGGCTGGGTAAATGTAAAAATTGTCCCTAGTGTGTGTAGGATAGTGTTAATGTGTGGGGATCGCTGGGCGGCGCGGACCCGGTGGGCCGAAGGGCCTGTTTCCGCGCTGTATCTCTAAATGTAAAAATCTAAATCTAAAAAAATCTAAAACTGGCTATCATCGGCAGGGCTTCGGCACGCTTAGTTACTGCCGCGGCAATGTTTGCGCCAGGTTATACATTGGGCAAACAATGCAACAGCGGTAAATAAGCGTGCCGATGCCCTGTTTTACCCTCGTGGCCAATCTATACCTCTGTGTGATGTAGCAGGTAGTTCAATATGACCAGTAATACAATCCAAAGACAAGCAATAGTAAGCTCTTGCCACTCCTGCACTGTAATATTAAGAAGGTTAATCAGTAGACAACTCCATTTTATATTACGTATATTCATTCTTCCATATTATGAATTGAATTTTACACACACCATTGTATGCCACATATTGGTGTCCTCGTTACGTACGTGATATTGCCATCAAACAAACTGTTATCCTTAAACTGGAAAGTATTACTATTTAGAAAGCCAACAATTGAGAGGAGAAAATTGCTCTAAAGTGAATATTAAATGGTTATTTGATGTACTGCATTCAGAAATGGAACTAAACTTAATCTTTCCTTGCATATATAATGTACGTAATGGTGTCCTCTAATCAATCTAGTATTACACAGCCATAATTAGGTTAGAAGTTTACTGTCGAATTTGATTGTGGACCTCCACGGATAGGATGTATAACTACACTTTAATGAATTAGAGAAAAGAAGTTCTACCTTTGCAATCAAATGCCATTGAGACATACATTAACACTTGTGTGGTAACTATTAAATTACCTGAAAAGACTACTTGTGATAGAGTTAGACGGTTGTCAAACTTGTAAATAAATGTGTTTGCATTGATTTGTGCAACAATTAATTTTGGGGTGTCTATGTCACGTTTCCATGTCCCAGTATCAACAGACAATAAACAATAGGTGTAGGAGGAGGCCATTCGGCCCCTCGAGCCAGCACCGTCATTCAATGTGATCATGGCTAATCATTCTCAATCCGTACCCCGTTCCTGCCTTCTCCCCATACCCCCTGACTCCGCTATCCTTAAGAGCTCTATCTAGCTCTCTCTTGAATGCATTCAGAGAACTGGCCTCCACTGCCTTCTGAGGCAGAGAATTCCACAGATTCACAACTCTCTGACTGAAATTTTTTTTCCTCATCTTCGTTCTAAATGGCTTACCCCTTATTCTTAAACTGTGGCCGCTGGTTCTGGACTCCCCCAACATTGGGAACATGTTTCCTGCCTCTAACATGTCCAACCCCTTAATAATCTTATATGTTTCAATAAGATCCCCTCTTATCCTTCTAAATTCCAGTGGATACAAGGCCAGTCGCTCCAGTCTTTCAACATATGACAGTCCCGCCATTCCGGGAATTAACCTGGTGAACCTGCGCTTCAACCTAGCAAGAATATCCTTCCTCAAATTTGGAAACCAAAACTGCACACAGTACTCCAGGTGCGGTCTCACTAGGGCCCTGTACAACTGCAGAAGGACCTCTTTGCTCCTATACTCAACTCCTCTTGTTATGAAGGCCAACATTTCATTGGCTTTCTTCACTGCCTGCTGTACCTGGATGTTTCCTTTCAGTGACTGATGCACTAGGACACCCAGATCTCGTTGCATGTCCCCTTTTCCCAACTTGACACCATTCAGATAATAATCTGCCTTCCTATTCTTACCACCAAAGTGGATAACCTCACACTTATCCACATTAAACTGCATCTGCCATGCATCTGCCCACTCACACAACCTGTCCAAGTCACCCTGCAACCTCATAGCATCTTCCTCACAGTTCACACTGCCACCCAGTTTTGTGTCATCTGCAAATTTGCTAATGGTACTATTAATCCCTTCATCCAAGTCATATCATATCATATTTATATACATATGTATGTGACAAATAAACTTGACTTGACTTGGTTGCTGGGGGCAGCTCCCAGGATGCCGCCAAAATGCTGTCCCTCACAAATTCAGTTTTGTTTTCGCATCAAATATCATTTTTTCCGCTAGACTGCCAGAAAAATTATGGTTATATTCTTAAAGACAATTAATATGCACGTCTAAATAAGCGTAAATTAAAATCAGATAAGATTCATATACTCAAACAAACACGCGCCAAAAACTTCCCGGGCTTTATTATCTGAATGGTGGCCGATTAGGAAAAGGGGAGATGCAACGAGACCTGGGTGTCGTGGTACACCAGTCATTGAAAGTAGGCATGCAGGTGCAGCAGGCAGTGAAGAAAGCAAATGGTATGTTGGCATTCATAACGAGGGGATTTGAGTATAGGAGCAGGGAGGTTCTGCTGCAGTTGTACAGGGCATTGGTGAGACCACACCTGGAGTATTGAGTACAGTTTTGGTCTCCTAATCTGAGGAAAGACATTCTTGCCATAGAGGGAGTACAGAGAAGGTTCACCAGATTGATTCCTGGGATGGCAGGACTTTCATATGAAGAAAGACTGGATAGACTCGGCTTGTACTCGCTGGAATTTAGAAGATTGAGGGGGGATCTTATAGAAACTTACAAAATTCTTAAGGGGTTGGACAGGCTAGATGCAGGAAGATTGTTCCCGATGTTGGGGAAGTCCAGAACAAGGGGGTCACAGTTTAAGGATAAGGGGGAAGTCTTTTAGGACTGAGATGAGAACGTTGGTGAATCTGTGGAATTCTCTGCCACAGAAGGTAGTTGAGGCCAGTTCATTGGCTATATTTAAGAGGGAGTTAGATGTGGCCCTTGTGGCTAAAGGGATCAGGGGGTATGGAGAGAAGGCAGGTACGGGATATTGAGTTGGATGATCATCCATGATCACATTGAATGGTGGTGCGTACAGGCTCGAAGGGCCGAATGGCCTAATCCTGCACCTATTTTCTATGTTTCTATGTAGCGGCTTTCAAAATGGACGCCGATAGACATCAGTGGCCCGCCAAAAGGTCACAGCGGGGTCAGGCAGATGTTCTGGGACAACAGATCCACACCTGGCTGTCTGTCAGCGACACGCGCAGCGCCCTCTGGCAGTCTGGCAAGTCCCTGCACCCACTGAGGCCGGTGGGCGGGACTGGTCCGCGAGTGACGGGTTGCTTGGCCAATGGGGATGGATCTGGGTGCGGGTTCGCGGCCGCTGATTGGGAGGACAGGGCGGGACTACACTGCGAGGGACTCAGCCAATAGGGAAGGATCTTGGGCGTGTCTGCGGCCGCTGATTAGACGGAGTGATGCCAGGTGGGTGGGATTGGTAGCCGAATGACGGGTCAGTCGACCAATAGATATGGAGCTCGACCGGGTTCGCGGCCGCTGAATGGACGGCGCCTGATCGGAGGGCGGGACATTGACCTGCGTGACAGATCAGTCGGCCAATGGAGAAGGGAGGAGCTGGGGCGGTACCGCGGCCGTTGATTGTTCACTCTGAGGCGTGTGGGCGGGAATTTGATTCGAGTGACGGGTCGCTAGACCAATGGGAAGGGAGTGAGCTGGAGGGGCTGGTTTTTCCCCTAAAAACTGCAACTGTTGTAAATTGATTCTTTTTAAAAAAAGAAATAAGCAGCAGTTCCAAATATTCATCGTTTATTTCAAACTTGCTGTTCCTTTTGTTGCTTTTGAAACACTTTGTGATGTTCATTATAACTTCAGTAACCCGATCTTTTCTTTTGAGTTCAGTCTCTATGGTTTTGCATCATCTGCTCATTGTGACCATTGACCACCGAAAGGATGGCAGTTGTTGCACTGCTTTTGTTCTGAGGTTTTCACCACGGTGACCATTGTCGAGGTGGAACTTCATCACAATGGAATTGTTCCCCAACCAATAAATAACAGCAACCGCTGAAGATCCTTCACTCAGACACAGCTCCGTCTCCTCTGAGTGTCACTGAAGATGTTTTCCTCGTGGTTCAATTACATAATGAACGGATTCAGAAATCCTCAGGACTGCGGACCAGGTGACCGCTGTGAAGGTGAAGGAACCGCACACGATGACAACGAGGAAGACAAACCGGGTGCAAGTAACGGCCAGCACAACACCACTCCAGCAGCAGTAATCCGCGATTTGGAGAGTGGAGGAATCGCTGCCGGTGGAGACGAGGTAAAACTGCCTCAGGAGGTGGCAGGACCATCTAAGGCAATGGCAGAGGGTCAGCCTGACAAAGGCTCTCTGTCATTTGGTGTCCACTATCCTGTTGCAGAACTGAGGTGGATGAGAGAAGGGAAAGAACATTCTGCCGAGGCAATACTGCAGCCTGGTAAGCAAGGCGACAGCGAGGAGCAACTGGCAGGGACTATGCCCGACACAGACACAACAACTGTCGGGGAGAGCAGTGTCGAGAGCGCTCCGCTTCCAAGGCCGGTAGATGACAGCTCCATCACCCTTGAATATCCAAAGAGGAAACCTGCCATCTTCCACCGCCCCACTCCAAAACGGACAGTCGTGCTTAAAGAGACTGGAAGACAAAGTATCCGGTTGCAATCCATTGCCATTGGTTTTAGCACCTGGAGACCCGGCTCCATCACTTCGATCTATAAGCACGAGAGAAGCTGGGGAATGGAGAAGCTGAGAATACAAAAAACTTTCAGTTTAGCTGCAAATATGTATTAGTTGGGGTTTTTTTTGGATTAGTAATAATAATACTAATAACAATAGTAATAATAGTAATAATAATACTACTAATAATAATAATAGTAACAATAATACTAATAATAATAGTAATAATAGCAATAATAATACTACTAATAATAGTAATAATAATAATGCTAATAATAATAATACTAATAATAGTAATAACAGTAATAATACTAATAATAATAATACTAATAATAGTAACAATAATACTAATAATAATAGTAATAATAGCAATAATAATACTACTGATAATAGTAATAATAATAATACTAATAATAATAATACTAATAATAGTAATAACAGTAATAATACTAATAATAATAATACTAATAATAGTAACAATAATACTACTAATAATAATAATACTAATAATAATACTACTAATAATAGTAATAATAATACTAATACTAGTAACTTGTAACAATGTTGACAGTAATAAAAATATTTACCGTTACATTCAGTTGTCATTCCTTGATGGGTGAGGTGGTGTTGCTTGTCGTCTCTCCCTCCCCATTGGTCCAGTGTCCCGTCACTCGGGTCAAAGTCCAGCCCACCGGCCGAACTCCGCCCAATCAGCGGCCGTGGCCCCGTCAGAAAGCCTGCCCCTCGCGGTCACTCCCTTCCCCATTGGCTGAGTGACCCGTCCATTCAGCGGCCGCGGACCCGCCATAGATCCTTCACTATTGGCCAAGTGACTCGTCACTCGAGTCAATATCCCGCCCACCGGTCACTCGTCGTCCAATCAACGGCTGCGGACCCGCCCCAGATCCTTTCCTATTGGCGAATCTTCCTATCACTCGCGGAGCAGTCCCGCCCACCGGCATCGGACCCGCCCCGGTTCCTCCCCTATTGGCTGAATGACCCGTCACTCGGGACAATGTCCCGCCCACCGGGCACGCCCCGTCAGCGGCCGCGGACCCGCCCCAGCTACATCGCTATTGGCCAATTAACCCGTCACTCAGCCGCAAATCCCACCCACCTCGCATCACGTCTAACCAGCGACCGCGGACACACCCATGGGACCTTCCCCATTGGCCAAGAAACCCGTCACTCGGGTCATTGTCCCGCCCACCGGTAACGGTCACCGTCGATTCAGCGGCCGCGGACCCGCCCCCTGCTCCACCTCTATTGGCTGAGTAACTCGTCACTCGGGTCAATATCCCGCCTACCTGTCACATTCAACGGGCATTCAGCTCCTTCCCTGTTGGCCGAGTGGCCCGTCATTCGCAAACCAGTCCCGCCCACCGGGACGGGACGTCCATTCAACGGCCGCGGACCCGCCCCAGCTCCTTCTCCATTGACCGAGTCACTCGTCGCTCAGCCGCCAATCCCGGACACCTCGAATCACTCCGCCCAATCAGCGGGCGCGGACCCGCCCCTGCCCCATCTCTATTGGCTGAGTGACCCGTCACTCTGGTCAATGTCCCGCCTATCTGCCACGCCCCGTCCATTCAACGGCCGCGGACTCGCTCTTGCTCCGTCCCTATTGACCGAGTGACCCGTCACTCAGCTACCAGTCCCGCCCACGAGCCTCACTCATTCCAATCAGCGGCCGCTGCCCGCCCCAGCCCCGCCTCTATTGGCTGAGTGACCCGTGATCTGAGGTGGGGGGGAGAGGGGGGGAGAGGGGAGGAGAGGGGAGGAGAGGGGGGGAGAGGGGGGGGGGGAGAGGGAGGAGCGGAGTGGAGAGGGTCTCGAGGAAGGGAGGATATGGTAAAGTTGGGGAAGATACAGAGGAGGCGGAGGATATGGTCCAGTAGGGGAAGATACAGAGGAGGGGGAGGGAGAGGATATGGTACAGTAGAGAAAGATACAGAGGGGGAGGATATGGTACAGCAGGGGAAGATACAGAGGAGGGGGGAGGATATGGTACAGTGGGAGAAAATACAGAAGAGGGGAGGTGAGGATATGATACAGTAGTGAAGATACAGAGGAGGGGGAGGGGAGGATATGGTACTGTAGGGGAAGATACAGGAGGGGGGATATGGTACTGTAGGGGAAGATACAGAGGAAGGGGGGAGAGAAGGAGATAAAGGAGGGGGAAATGATGGAGAAATGATGGAGAAGGGGGAAAGGGACCGGAGGAGGGGGAAGAGGAGGGGTAGAGAGTGAAGGGAAAGATATAGAGTGCAGAATATAGTCCTCGGCATTGTAAGGAATGTGGGGAACAGAGAGTGGAGGGCAAGGGGAGGATATAGGGAGGAGGAAGAGGAGAAGGAGGGGGGATGTGGGGAGAGGGGGGGGTGAGGAGCAGATACGGGGAGAAGGTGGGGGGGGAGGCATCAGGTGGGCGTGCGGTCCCCCGCGGGAGGGCACGTGTGGCCACTCGGCCCGTCATTAACGTGCTGTTCTGTGGGCCGCAGGGGCGGTTGAGGATGGGAGGCCGCGGCCGGGCCCAGATGACCTTCAGCGTGGAGGTGGTGGGCATCGGGAGGGGAGAGGTTCTCCCCCACCCACCCTGCAACCCCCTCCCGTCTATCCGGTAAGTATGCCAGGGGAGCGGGCTAGTACGCCGTCCATTCTCCCCCCCATCCCCCCCCCCCCTCCTCTGTAATCATGTGTAAGAAGGAACTGCAGGTGCATTAACACATTAATAACTTGGATGAAGGGATTAAAAGTACCATTAGCAAATTTGCAGATGACACAAAGCTGGGTGGCAGTGTGAACTGTGAGGTTGCAGGGTGACTTGGACAGGTTGTGTGAGTGGGCGGATGCATGCCAGATGCAGTTTAATGTGGATAAGTGTGAGGTTATCCACTTTGGTGGTAAGAATAGTAAGGCAGAGTATTATCTGAATGGTGTCAAGTTAGGAAAAGGAGACGTACGACAAGATCTGGGTGTCCTAGTGCATCAGTCACTGAAAGGAAGCATGCAGGTACAGCAGGCAGTGAAGAAAGCCAATGGCACGTTGGCCTTCATAACAAGAGGAGTTGAGTATAGGAGCAAAGAGGTCCTTCTGCAGTTATACAGGGCCCTAGTGAGACCGCACCTGGAGTACTGTGTGCAGTTTTGGTGTCCAAATTTGAGGAAGGGTATTCTTGCTATTGAGGGCGTGCAGCGTAGGTTTACTAGGTTAATTCCCGGAATGGCGGGACTGTCATATCTTGAAAGACTGGAGCGACTAGGCTTGTATACACTGGAATTTAAAAGGATGAGAGGGGATCTTATCGAAACGTATAAGATTATTCAGGGGTTGGACACGTTAGAGGCAGGAAACATGTTCCCACTGTTGGGGGAGTCCAGAACCAGCGGCCACAGTTTAAGAATAAGGGGTAGGCCATTTAGAACGGAGATGAGGAAAAACGTTTTCAGTCAGAGAGTTGTGAATCTGTGGAATTCTCTGCCTCAGAAGGCAGTGGAGGCCAGTTCTTTGAATGCATTCAAGAGAGAGCTAGATAGAGCTCTTAAGGATAGCGGAGTCAGGGGGTATGGGGAGAAGGCAGGAACGGGGTACTGATTGAGAACGATCAGCCATGATCACATTGAATGGCGGTGCTGGCTCAAAGGGCCGAATGGCCTACTCCTGCACCTATGTTCTATTGAGCCATATATCATGGAATAATACCACTTCCTTCCAGAGACATGGTAAATCAAAGTCGTAGCAAAATATGGCACGGTGGCGCAGCGGTAGAGTTGCTGCCTTACAGCGAATGCAGCGCCTGAGACAGGTTCGATCCCGACTACGGGCGCCGTCTGTATGGAGTTTGAACGTTCTCCCCGTGACCTACGTGGGTTTTCTCCGAGATCTTCGGTTTCCTCCAACACACCAAAGACGTGCAGGTATGTAGGTTAATTGACTGGGTTAATGTAAAAATTGTCCCTAGTGTGTGTAGGATAATGTTAATGAGCGGGGATCGCTGGGCGGCGCGGACTCGGTGGGCCGAAGGGCCTGTTTCCGCGCTGTATCTCTAAATCTAATAAGGAGACCAATTTCCATGACAACACGCATTGACAAAATTGTGATTCCGCATGTACGAGAAGACATGTACACTGTGTACATGTTGCATGTATAATATTGTGCTCTGTAATGTGTGTGAAAGAAGGACAAAGACAATTAACTACTAAATGCCATCTATTTAATGAAACAAACTCTACAACACAAACAAAAATGAAAAAAACTAAAAAGTCTGAAACTTAACTCGAGTTGGCCGTCCGATTACAGTCCTTTATGAATCTGCATGCCGGGAAGCCATCGCGTTTATCCCAATTGCGTAGGTTTTAGATTTAGTTTCAATTTGTACTTCCCCGAAATGCCTTCGCTTTTTACATGTTCCATCGTATTTTATCGTTGTATCATCTTCTGTTGACGACATTCTACCGCTGCACCATAGAGAGCATCCTAACACATGGCATCCCTGTGTGGTACCTCAGCTGCACGGAGGCAGAGAGGAGAGCTCTTCAGCGGGTAGATAGAGCTCAGAGGACCATCGGAACACAGTTACCAGCCTTGGAGGGCATCTACAACACACGATGCCTCAGAAAAGCCACCAGCATCCACAAAAGACTCTTCACACCCCCGCAACAGTCTGTTCGAACTCCTTCCATCGGGCAGACGATACAAGGCCTTCTACGCCCGCACCTCCAGACTCAGGAACAGCTTCATCCCCAGGGCCATAGCTGCTATGAACCGGTCCTGCTGAGCCGGATGGTCACATCGCACAGTGAACCGGCACAGATCTACTTGCACTTTATTCTGTTTTAAAACTGTTCTAATTTGTTTCGTTGGGTTGTTTAAATTAATAATTAATACTGACTCGCTAATTAAATTATTGCATCGTATGGGAGGCGCATTCCCAATCTCGTTGTACCCCTGTACAACGACAATAAAGATATATTGTATTGTATTGTATTGTATTGTTAACACAATAGGTCAGGCAGCATCTCGGGAGAGAAGGAATGGGCGACGTTTGTCCCACCGCCTGACATCAGTCTGAAGAAGGGCCTCGACCCGAAACGCCGCCCATTCCTTCTCTCCTGAGATGCTGCCTGACCTGCTGAGTTACTCCAGCAGTTTGTGAATAAATACCTTCGATTTGTACCAGCATATGCAGTTATTTTCTTACACCATGCTCATGTACGTAACTCATCGTGTCCTGAGAGTTACGTACGTAAGATGCCGTTGGCAATCATGAAAAATGAATATATATCGGAGCGATATTCATTTGTTTCTACGATGCCCAAGACAAGTAAAAAAAACACATGTTCCACAATTCTTAACTCGGCATATTTTAAAGCAAAGGAGACATACTGTGCCTACTTTGTTCTCCGTGTCCAAATCGTTACGTGCATAAGCAGGCTTCGTTCACCTACTGTTTTCATGCCTGGTGGAACCGTCAACTTATAAAAACAATAACATTGCTGTCTGGAACGAAACCGCGGGGAAGTGTAGTGTATCAATTTTCTGCTGATGGTGCTGGAGCCTGATGTCCCTTCGTGTCTTCCGAACGTCTGCTGGTTACGTACAGGAGACGTTCAATTGTCCAGCATTATCTTCCTAATTACAATACAATACAATATAATATATCTTTATTGTCATTGTACAGGGGTACAAAGAGATTGGGAATGCGCCTCCCATACGATGCAATCAATTAATTAGCTAGTCAGTATTAATTTAAAGAACCCAATGAAACAAATTAGAACAGTTTTAAAACAGAATAAAGTGCAAGTAAGTCTGTGCTGGTTCACTGTGCGATGTGACCATCTGGCTCAGCAGGACCGGTTCATGGCAGCTATGGCCCTGGGGATGAAGCTGTTCCTGAGTCTGGAGGTGCGGGCGTAGAAGGCCTTGTATCGTCTGCCCGACGGTAGAAGTTCGAACAGACTGTTGCAGGGGTGTGAGGAGTCTTTGTGGATGCAGGTGGCTTTTCTGAGGCATCGTGTGTTGTAGATGCCCTCCAAGGCCAGTAGCTGTGTTCCGATGGTCCTCTGAGATCTATGGACTACCCGCTGAACATAGGAAATAGGTGCAGGAGTAGGCCATTCGGCCCTTCGAGTCTGCACCGCCATTCAATATGATCATGGCTGATCATCCAACTCAGTATCCCGTACCTGCCTTCTCTCCATACCCCCTGATCCCTTTAGCCACAAGGGCCACATCTAACTCCCTCTTAAATATAGCCAATGAACTGGCCTCAACTACCTTCTGTGGCAGAGAATTCCACAGATTCACCACTCTCTGTGTGAAAAAAAAGTTCTCATCTCGGTCCTAAAAGACTTCCCCCTTATCCTTAAACTGTGACCCCTTGTTCTGGACTTCCCCAACATCGGGAACAATCTTCCTGCATCTAGCCTGTCCAACCCCTTAAGAATTTTGTAAGTTTCTATAAGATCCCCCCTCAATCTTCTAAATTCCAGCGAGTACAAACCGAGTCTATCCAGTCTTTCTTCATATGAAAGTCCTGCCATCCCAGGAATCAATCTGGTGAACCTTCTCTGTACTCCCTCTATGGCAAGAATGTCTTTCCTCAGATTAGGAGACCAAAACTGTACGCAATACTCCAGGTGTGGTCTCACCAATGCCCTGTACAACTGCAGCGGAACCTCCCTGCTCCTATACTCAAATCCCCTCGCTATGAATGCCAACATACCATTCGCTTTCTTCACTGCCTGCTGCACCTGCATGCCTACTTTCAATGACTGGTGCACCACGACACCCAGGTCTCGTTGCATCTCCCCTTTTCCTAATCGGCCACCATTCAGGTAATAGTCTGCTTTCCTGTTCTTGCCACCAAAGTGGATAACCTCACATTTATCCACATTATACTGCATCTGCCATGCCTTTGCCCACTCACCTAACCTATCCAAGTCACGTTGCAGCCTCCTAGCATCCTCCTCACAGCTAACACTGCCCCCCAGCTTCATGTCATCCGCAAACTTGGAGATGTTGCATTCAATTCCCTCGTCCAAATCATTAATATATATTGTAAATAGCTGGGGTCCCAGCACTGAGCCTTGCGGTACCCCACTAGTCACTGCCTGTCATTCTGAAAAGGACCCGTTTATTCCTATTCTTTGCTTCCTGTCTGCCAGCCAGTTCTCTATCCACATCAATACTGAATCCACAATACCGTGTGCTTTAAGTTTGCATACTAATCTCTTAAGTGGGACCTTGTTGAAAGCCTTCTGGAAGTCCAGAAAAAAACACATCCACTGGTTCTCCCTTATCCACTCTACTAGTTACTATTCTATAAGATTCGTCAGACATGAATTACCTTTCATAAATCCATGCTGACTTTGTCCGATGATTTTACCACTTTCCAAATGTGCTGCTATCCCATCTTTAATAACTGACTCTAGCATTTTCCCCACTACCGATGTTAGACTAACTGGTCTGTAATTCCACGTTTTCTCTCTCCCTCCCTTTTTGAAAAGTGGGGTTACATTAGCTACCCTCCAATCCTCAGGAACTACTCCAGAATCCAGAGTTTTGAAAAATTATCACTAATGCATCCACTATTTCTGGGGCTACCTCCTTAAGCACTCTGGGATGCAGCCTATCTGGCCCTGGGGATTTATCGGCCTTTAATCCATTCAATTTACCTCACACCACTTCCCGACTAACCTGGATTTCACTCAGTTCCTCCCTCTCATTTGACCCCCGGTCCCCTGCTATTTCCGGCAGATTATTTATGTCTTCCTTAGTGAAGACAGAACCAAAGTAGTTATTCAATTGGTCTGCCATGTCCTTGTTCCCCATGATCAATTCACCTGTTTCTGACTGCAAGAGACCTACATTTGTTTTAACTAATTTTTTTCTCTTCACATATCTATAAAAGCTTTTGCAGTCAGTTTTTATGTTCCCTGCCAGTTTTCTCTCATAATCTATGTTCCCTTTCCTAATTAAGCCCTTTGTCCTCCTCTGCTGGACTCTGAATTTCTCCCAGTCCTCTGGTAGGATGCTTTTTCTTGCAAATTTGTACGCTTCATCTTTTGTTTTGATACTATCCCTAATCTCCCTTGTTAGCCACGGATGCACTACCTTCCCTGATTTATTCTTTTGCCAAACTGGGATGAACAATTGTTGTAGTTCATCCATGCGGTCTTTAAATGCCTTCCATTGCATATCCACCGTCAACCCTTTAAGAATCAATTGCCAGTCAATCTTGGCCAATTCACGTCTCATGCCCTCAAAGTTACCTTTCCTTAAGTTCAGAACCGTTGTTTATGAATTAACTAAGTCACTCTCCATCCTAATGAAGAACTCAACCATATTATGGTCACTCTTGCCCAAGGGGCCACGCACATCAAGACTACTAACTAACCCTTCCTCATTACTCACTACCCAGTCTAGAATAGCCTGCTCTCTCGTTGGTTCCTCTACATGTTGACTTAGAAAACTATCCCGTATACATTCCAAGAAATCCTCTTCCTCAATTTGATTCACCCACTCTATATGTAGATTGAAGTCACCCATTATAACTGTTTTACCTTTGTTGCACGCATTTCTAATTTCCTGTTTGATGCCATCCCCAACTCTACTAGGTGGCCTGTACACAACTCCCACTAGCGTTTTCTGCCCCTTAGTGTTTCATAGCTCTATCCATATCAATTCCACATCCTCCAAGCTAATGTCCTTCCTTTCTATTGTGTTATTGGACCATGTTAGGACCTCCGAAATGTCAAGTGCCCATAAACTTGAAGCATTTAGGCAGCCCATCGGACACAATCCTGTCGGCGTATTGAAAGGTAAGATTTTGTTTGTATTTTACATGTATTTAGGGTGTTACAAAATAAGTAATGTAACAATTAAGTAATATTTGTACGTGAGGTATCGGGTATATGACCAAAGTCACATTCAATTCTTATTTAAATGTATTTGTCAGTCGATCTAGGGATCTAGGGCGGCACGGTGGCGCAGCGGTAGAGTTGCTGCCTTACAGCGAATGCAGCGCCGGAGACTCAGGTTCGATCCTGACTACCGGCGCCGTCTGTACGGAGTTTGCACGTTCTCCCCGTGACCTGCGTGGGTTTTCTCCGAGATCTTCGGTTTCCTCCCACACTCCAAAGACGTGCAGGTTTGTAGGTTAATTGGCTGGGTGAATGTAGAAATTATCCCTAGTGTGTGTAGGATAGTGTTAATGTGCGGGGATCGCTGGGCGGCGCGGACCCGGTGGGCCGAAGGGCCTGTTTCCGCGCTGTATCTCTAAATCTAAAAATCTAAATCTAAAACTGGCTATCATCGGCAGGGCTTCGGCACGCTTAGTTACTGCCGCGGCAATGTTTGCACCAGGTTATACATTGGGTAAACAATACAACAGCGGTAAATAAGCGTGCCGATGCCCTGTTTTACCCTCGTGGCCAATCTATACCTCTATGTGATGTAGCAGGTAGTTCAATATGACCAGTAATACAATCCAAAGACAAACAATAATAAGTTCTTGCCACTCCTGCACTGTAATATTAAGAAGGTTAATCAGTAGACAACTCCATTTTATATTACGTAAATTCATTCTTCCATATTATGAATTGAATTTTACACACACCATTGTACGCCACATTTTGGTGTCCACGTTACGTACGTGATATTGCCATCAAACAAACTGTTATTCTAAAACTGGAAAGTATTACTATTTAAAAAGCCAACAGTTGAGAGGAGAACATTGCTCTAAAGTGAATATTAAATGGTTATTTGATGTACTGCATGCAGAAATGGAACTAAACTTAATCTTTCCTTGCATAGATAATGTACGTAATGGTGTCCTCTAATCAATCTAGTATTACACAGCCATAATTAGGTTAGACATTTACTGTCCAATTTGATTGTGGACCGCCATGGATAGGATGTATAACTACACTTTAATGAATTAGAAAAAAGAAGTTCTACCTTTGCAATCAAATGCCATTGAGACACCATGTTACATACATTAATACTTGTGTGGTAAATAGTAAATTACCTGAAAAGACTACTTGTGGTTGTGGAACTATCTTCTTTCTTTTTGATAGAGTCAGACGGTTGTCAAACTTGTAAATAAATGTGTTTGCATTGGTTTGTGCAACAATTAATTTTTGGGTGTCTATGTCACGTTTCCATGTCCCAGTATCAACAGACAATAGACAATAGGTGCAGGAGGAGGCCATTCGGCCCCTCGAGCCAGCACCATCATTCAATGTGATCATGGCTGATCATTCTCAATCAGTACCCCGTTCCTGCCTTCTCCCCATACCCCCTGACTCCGCTATCCTTAAGAGCTCTATCTAGCTCTCTCTTGAATGCATTCAGAGAACTGGCCTCCACTGCCTTCTGAGGCAGAGAATTCCACAGGTTCACAACTCTCTGACTGAAAACATTTTTCCTCATCTCCGTTCTAAATGGCCGACCCCTTATTCTTAAACTGTGGCCGCTGGTTCTGGACTCCCCCAACATTGGGAACATGTTTCCTGCCTCTAACGTGTCCAACCCCTTAATAATCTTATATGTTTCAATAAGATCCCCTCTCATCCTTCTAAATCCCAGTGTATACAAGCCCGGTTGCTCCAGTCTTTCAACATATGACAGTCCCGCCATTGCGGGAATTAACCTGGTAAACCTACGCTTCAACCTAGCAAGAATATCCTTCCTCAAATTTGGAAACCAAAACTGCACACAGTACTCCAGGTGCGGTCTCACTAGGGCTCTGTACAACTGCAGAAGGACCTCTTTGCTCCTATACTTCACTGCCTGCTGTACCTGCATGCTTCCTTTCAGTGACTGATGCACTAGGACACCCAGATCTCGTTGCACGTCCCCTTTTCCTAACTTGACACCATTCAGGTAATACTCTGCCTTCCTATGCTTACCACCAAAGTGGATAACCTCACACTTATCCACATTAAACTGCATCTGCCATGCATCCGCCCACTCACACAACCTGTCCAAGTCACCCTGCAACCTCATAGCATCTTCCTCACAGCTCAAACTGCCTTTGTGTCATCTGCTTTGTGTCATCTGCAAATTTGCTAATGGTACTATTAATCCCTTCATCCAAGTCATATCATATCATATTTATATACATATATGTATGTGACAAATAAACTTGACTTGACTTGACTTGACTTGGTTGCTGGGGGCAGCTCCCAGGATGCCGCCAAAATGCTGTCCCTCGCAAATTCAGTTTTGTTTTCGCATCAAATATCATTTTTTCTGCTAGACTGCCAGAAAAATTATGGTTATATTCTTAAAGACAATTAATATGCACAATAAGCATCAATTAAAATCAGATAAGATTCATATACTCAAAAAAACACGCGCCAAAAACTTCCCGGGCTTTATTATCTGAATGGTGGCCGATTAGGAAAAGGGGAGATGCAACGAGACCTGGGTGTCGTGGTACACCAGTCATTGAAAGTAATCTGAGGAAAGACATTCTTGCCATAGAGGGAGTACAGAGAAGGTTCACCAGATTGATCCCTGGGATGGCAGGACTTTCATGTGAAGAAAGACTGGATAGACTCGTCTTGTACTCGCTGGAATTTAGAAGATTGAGGGGGGATCTTATAGAAACTTACAAAATTCTTAAGGGGTTGGACAGGCTAGATGCATGAAGATTGTTGCCGATGTTGGGGAAGTTCAGAACAAGGGGTCACAGTTTAAGGATAAGGGGGAAGTCTTTTAGGACCGAGATGAGAAAGTTTTTTTTCACACAGAGAGTGGTGAATCTGTGGAATTCTCTGCCACAGAAGGTAGTTGAGGCAAGTTCATTGGCTATATTTAAGAGGGAGTTAGATGTGGCTCTTGTGGCTAAAGGGATCAGGGGGTATGGAGAGAAGGCAGGTACGGGATACTGAGTTGGATGATCAGCCATGATCATATTGAATGGCGGTGCGTACAGGCTCGAAGGGCCGAATGGCCTAATCCTGCACCTATGTTTCTATGTTTCTATGTAGCGGCTTTCAAAATGGACGCCGATTGACATCAGTGGACATCAGTGGCCCGCCAAAAGGTCACAGCGGGGTCAGGCAGATGTTCTGGGACAACAGCCCACACCTGGCTGTCTGTCAGCGACACGCGCAGCGCCCTCTGGCAGTCTGGCAAGTCCCTGCACCCACTGAGGCCGGTGGGCGGGACTGGTACGCGAGTAACGGGTTACTTGGCCAATGGGGAAGGATCTGGGGGCGGGTCCGTGGCCGCTGATTGGGAGGACTGGGCGGGACTACACTGCGAGGGACGGGTTACTCAGCCAATAAGGAAGGATCTTGGACGTGTCCGCGGCCGCTGATTAGGCGGAGTGATGCCAGGTGGGTGGGATTGGTAGTTGAGTGACGGGTCACTCGACCAATAGAGATGGAGCTATACCGGGTCGCGGCCGCTGAATGGCCGGCGCCTGATCGGAGGGCGGGACATTGACCTGCGTGACAGATCAGTCGGCCAATGGAGAAGGGAGGAGCTGGGGCAGGACCGCTGCCGTTGATTGTTCACTCTGAGGCGTGTGGGCGGGACTTTGACTCGAGTGACGGGTCGCTAGACCAATGGGAAGGGAATGAGCGGGAGGGGGGGGATTTTCCAAAAAAAACTGCAGCTGTTGCAAATCTGATTCTTTTTTTAAAAAGAACCCATGAACTAAGCAGCAGTTCCAAATATTCATCGTTTATTTCAAACTTGCTGTTCCTTTGGTTGCTTTTGAAACACTTTGTGATGTTCATTATAACTTCAGTAAACCGATCTTTTCTTTTGAGTTCAGTCTCTATGGTTTTGCATCATCTGCTCATTGTGACCATTGACCACCGAAAGGATGGCAGTTGTTGCACTGCTTTTGTTCTGCGGTTTTCACCACGGTGACCATTGTCGACGTGGAACTTCATCACAATGGAATTGTTCCCCAACCAATAAATAACAGCAACCGCTGAAGATCCTTCACTCAGACACAGCTCCGTCTCCTCTGAGTGTCACTGAAGATGTTTTCCTCGTGGTTCACTTACATAATGAACGGATTCAGAAATCCTCAGGACTGCGGACCAGGTGACCGCTGTGAAGGTGAAGGAACCGCACACGCTGACAACGAGGAAGACAAACCGGGTGCAAGTAATGGCCAGCACAACACCACTCCAGCAGTAATAATCCATGATTTGGAGAGTGGAGGAATCGCTGCTGGTGGAGACGAGGCGAAACTGCCTCAGGAGGTGGCAGGACCATCTAAGGCAATGGCAGAGGGTCAGCCTGAGAAAGGCTCTCTGTCATTTGGTGTCCACTATCCTGTTGCAGAACTGATGCAGATGAGAGAAGGGAAAGAACATTCTGCCGAGGCAATACTGCAGCCTGGTAAGCAAGGTGACAGCGTGGAGCAACTGGAAGGGACTGTGCCCGACACAGACACAACAACTGTCGGGGAGAGCAGTGTCAAGAGCGCTCCCCTTCCAAGGCCGGTAGATGACAGCTCCATCACCCTTGAATATCCAAAGAGGAAACCTGCCATCTTCCACCGCCCCACTCCAAAACGGACAGTCGTGCATAAAGAGACTGTAAGACAAAGTATCCGGTTGCAATCCATTGCCATTGGTTTTAGCACCTGGAGACCCCGCTCCATCACTTCGATCTATAAGCACGAGAGAAGCTGGGGCATGGAGAAGCTGAGAATACAAAAAACTTTCAGTTTAGCTGCAAATATGTATTAGTTGGTTTTTTTTTGGAATAGTAATAATAATACTAATAACAATAGTAATAATAGTAATAATAATAATACTAATAATAGTAATAATAATACTACTAATAATAATAATAATAATAATAATAGTAACAATAATACTAATAATAATAGTAATAATAGCAATAATAATACTACTAATAATAGTAATAATAATAATACTAATAATAATAATACTAATAATAGTAATAACAGTAATAATACTAATAATAATAATACTAATAATAGTAACAATAATACTACTAATAATAATAATACTAATAATAATACTAATAATAATAGTAATAATAATACTAATACTAGTAACTTGTAACAATGTTGACAGTAATAAAAATATTTACCGTTACATTCAGTTGTCATTCCTTGATGGGTGCGGGGGTGTTGCTTGTCGTCTCTCCATCCCCATTGGTCTAGTGTCCCGTCACTCGGGTCAAAGTCCCGCCCACCGGCCGAACTCCGCCCAATCAGCGGCCGCGGACCCGCCAGAAAGCCCGCCCCTCGCGGTCACTCCCTTCCCCATTAGCTGAGTGACCCGTCCATTCAGCGGCCGCGGACCCGCCATAGATCCTTCACTATTGGCCAAGTGACCCGTCACTCGGGTCAATATCCCGCCCACCGGTCACTCGTCGTCCAATCAACGGCCGCGGACCCGCCCCAGACCCTTTCCTATTGGCGAAGCTTCCTATCACTCGCGAAGCAGTCCCGCCCACCGGCCGCGGACCCGCCCATGGGACCTTCCCTATTGGCCAAGAAACCCGTCACTCGGATCAATGTCCCGCCCACCGGTAACGGTCACCGTCGATTCAGCGGCCGCGGACCCGCCCCGTGCTCCACCTCTATTGGCTGAGTAACCCGTCACTCGGGTCAATATCCCGCCTACCTGTCACATTCAACGGCCATTCAGCTCCTTCCCTGTTGGCCGAGTGGCCCGTCATTCGCAAACCAGTCCCGCCCACCGGGACGGGACGTCCATTCAACGGCCGCGGACCCGCCCCAGATCCTTCCCTATTGGCCGAGTCACTCGTCGCTCAGCCGCCAATCCCGGACACCTCGCATCACTCCGCCCAATCAGGGGCCGCGGACCCGCCCCTGCCCCATCCCTATTGGCTGAGTGACCCGTCACTCTGGTCAATGTCCCGCCTACCTGGAGCAACATGTATATGTGGGAATGACGTAATATGGGCAGGCACTCTGGTTCCAGGTGGCGGTGAAATAAACTGAGCCTGGATTTATGCTCGGCTTTCAATCCCCTAAATACGTGCACTTGTGGTCATTCCACTGTAATAACAACGATATAACAGATACAGGACCACGAAGTACAACAGGCGGCGCAGAGAGGGCGAATAGAGAGTGTAGGGGAGAGAGTAACAGTTCAGAGAGAGGACAGCAGGAAGGATGGGGGGCGAGAGAGAGGGAGGAAGGAGAAGTGCTGCGACATTCGCAGTTTGTTCGAATTTAGGACAATTCTGAGGACAAAGCGAGTTGAATGATGAGCGGATGCAGGTGAATAGGGTTTTCATGGTCAGGTGGTTGAGACCAGAGATTAAAAGATAAAAGATGTGAGATAAAGGTTGCAGAGGATGGAACTATAAAGAGAGAGGAAGGAATATCGGTGGAAGGGGAGGTAGAAGTGATGAACAGGTGCCAGTCCGGGTGAGGCACGTGGAAAGTGGGTATTTGCACTTTATTTACCTAACATTGGTTAATTCAAAGTTCATACCATTGGGTTGTAAGGTACCAAAGCGGAATACGAAGTGACGTTCTCTCAGTTTGCATGCAGATTCGCTTAGGCAATGGAGGGGGTCCAGGACAGAATGGTCAGCGTGGGAAGGGGAGTTACAATGGTTAGCAACGGGGAGATCTTGCAGGCCTTGGCGGAACGAGGGGAACTGTTCGTCGAAACGGTGGCCGAGTCTCCGCTTGACCACGACGAAGTAAAGGAGGACATATCTGGAACAGCGAATGCAGCAGATGAGATTAAAGCAGGTGCAGGTGAACATCTGTCTCACCTGGAAGAGCTGCTGGAGCTTGACGGGAGGGGTTTGGGGATAGCTGTTACATCCCACGGTGGCTAACGGTTTCCAAGAAAAAGCGTTGAAGGGAGAAGTGAGGGCGAGCAGGAGGACAGTTGGGAAAAAGGGCGAGAGTTGCGCTGTATAAAGATGAAAGGGAGAGATAGCAGAAAAGACAAAAGGGGAAGAGATGGAGGGAGAGGGAACTATCAAAGGGAGAGTGGGAAGATGAAGAGAGAGTGGACTTCAGAGCGAGTGGGTTGGCAAAAGGGAGAGAGGGGCGGTCAGAGAGATACAGAGAAAGAGGGAAAAATGCAGTGAGAGCGAGAGGGGAGGGAGGGGTAAGGGGAGAATGGTTGACCGAGAGAGGGCGGCGCAGAGAGAGAGAAAAGAGAGGGTAGGAGAGAGAGTAACAGTACAGAGAGAGAGTGAAAGCTGTAAGGATGGAGGGAGAGAGAAAGAGAGGAGGGAGAGATGCTGCATCGTTCGCCGTTTGTTCGACGTTTCGGACAATTCTGAGATGGAAATGTTTCTGTTCTCTGAGAGTCGTGAGTCTTTGTGTCGTTCCTCCGCAGAGGTGATGAAGGCAGAGAATGTTATTGTCCCTGGGCAAAGTCAGATCCATCCCAAGCAAGCAAGGACTGAACGGTTACCGGGGTCGCCGGGTGTGTGGGGTTGAGGTTACAGTCAGATGCGCCGCGATCATATTGAGCGGTGAAGCATAGTGGAAGGGACATCTGAGACGATCTTTCGAACTAATTCATCAAATTGTGGACAAAGACCGTCTAGTCCGCCTTCAAACTCGACACCAGAAATCCCGAGAGGGTCCCTGGAATTTGGGATTGTCTTGCTGAATGAAGTGGATAGACCGGAATCAGATAAGCAACATGATGTGGAGAGCTGGACCTGATGGATTTTGAAACAATATCCCCTTTGCGGGAACAATGTCGCTCACAATTTCTATCCGTCAGTATCGCCACCATTCCCAGTCTTTGCATCAATTCCCTGAATAAATCATAACCTATCTCAGTAGGGATTTCACTTGGCTGATGTCATCTATTTGTGAATAATTTCAAAATCTCTATTTTTTAATTCTCTTGAAACTTCACTGTCCCGGTGGAGACGGAAAATGGTATAAAATCTCCGGGAATATTCTGCCCCAGCATTTCATTCCGGGAGATTATCAGTAATTCACGGGGACACGTCGCTGGGCAGAGAAAATGGGGGAAATGTATAGGGAATATCTGCGTGTGGAGAAAATCTTGTACGTGATCATTGCTGCCGTTGGAATCCCTGGTAAGTGAGGATAACAATTCAAGTTTTATAACTCCGCGTGTTAACCGGTGTTGACCTGATTCTGATCATCGCACGCTTCCCAACTGATGATCGTCGTACAAGAATATGTGAAGTATATCAATCTTCTCAGTGAAATATTTTTGAATTAACGCTGTGACTTTTCTTATTTTCAGACAGCCGAAACTAACCCTTTTTTCTCACACTGCCGGGACACACCAGAATGTTGTTCGAGCCTTCAGTGGGACCTTGCCCAGAGTTGTCCCAGTGCTCGGGACAGGCAGCTCTCCGAAACCGTGTGACTGGGAGGGGTTTACATTGTGAAGTTCAGTGTTTTTCTGAGCTATTCTATGAGAGTGAACAGCCGCTCTTCAGGAGTCTGTCACAAACGGATTCCACCGCCTGTCGGTCAATAATTGGATCGATCTCCTGAACCAGTAGCCGCGGATCTACCGCCGTGTGTTGTTACTGAACTGAACTCATTGTGGAATGAATCCATTAACGGAGCCACTCTGCTCTAAGTTGTCCCTGCTTTCTCTCTGGAACCCTCATCGTTCCCATTAGATCCCAGAGCCCTGGTTAAACGCGGCCGGTCACGGTTAAGTCTGTGAAACCGGCCCCATCAGAGACTGTGAGCAGGGTTAACCATAGAAAAGATCATTCTGCCTATTTATTGTAGCGGGTGGCTGCTCGTTCCCTCCCCGTCCTTTACTCCGCCCGTCCCTTTATCTCTTCTCCCCTCAAGCAGGGCATAGTCGGGGCTGGGTCGGGCATTGTTAAACTTGCAGCCACGCACCGACTGCAAAATTCCTGATGTGTAGATGAAAGTCGAGCCGGTGTTCAGAGCGTGTTCTATAATGTCCAGTGTCCGTTCCCTTCTCTTTCTGCAGTGAATTTAGTGGCGATTGTGATCCTGTCCCGGGGAAAGTGCGGCCTCTCCACCTGCACCACTCGCTACCTGGTGGCCATGGCAGCGGCCGATCTACTCACCCTGATCACCGGTGTCATTTTGTTTCGGCTCCGATATCATTTCTTTCCTTGGAGTATCCTGTCCATCACCCCTGTGTGCAGTGTTTTCGATGTGCTGAAGTCTGCAGCCACAGATTGTTCTGTCTGGTTCACCGTCACTTTCACCTTTGATCGGTTTGTCGCCATTTGTTGCCAGAAGCTGAAAACAAAATATTGCACCGGGAAAACTGCGGCTGCGGTTCTCACAACAGCCGGCGTTCTGCTCTGTCTGAAAAACGTTCCCCGCTACATCACACGGGAACCCTGGAAAATGGTCGACAATGTCCCTTGGGGGTGTCGCAGGGTGAAAAATTATTACACTGACCCCGGGTGGGTGGCATTTGATTGGCTCGACACGGTTATAACTCCGCTCCTCCCTTTCGCTGTGATCCTGCTGCTCAACGCTCTGACAGTCCGGCACATTTTAGTCAAGTCAAGTCAAGTCAATTTTATTTGTATAGCACATTTAAAAACAACCCACGTTGACCAAAGTGCTGTACATTTGATTAGGTTCCAATAGAAAAAAAAAAAAAAAATGAAAACATACAGTAGCACGCAAACAGTTCACAGCGCCTCCTCAATGAGCCTCAAACGCTAGGGAGTAGAAATATGTTTTGAGCTTGGACTTAAAGGAGTCGATGGAGGGGGCAGTTCTGATCGGGAGAACTAGTGGCCAGTCGGGTCCGTCAGGGGCTGAGGGGTCAGAGCAAGGGGGAGAACCGCAGTGACCCGGAGATGGAGAGCAGGAGGAGGTCTGTGGTTTTACTTTTCACCATCTCCGGCAGCTTCATCCTCCTTTGGCTGACGCTAGTTGTAAACTTCGTCTATTATCAGATCGCAGGAATTGGAACTGATCGGACTGAATCTGACTGGATCTTTTTCAACGTCGGGGTTTTGCTGAAGAATCTCAGCTGCTGCACGAACACATTCATTTATGCGGTGACCCAGTCCAAGTTCAGGGAGCAGGTGAAGGGTGCGGTGAAATATCCGCTCACCACAGTGTTTCTGCTCATTAATAAATCCGCGCCCTGAGCGCATCCCAAAGTCGGCCGCAGTCTCTCCGCTCCCGGCTGCGGCTCCTGACCTTCTCCACCGGATCGTCCAGGTGTCAGTCGCGGGCAGGTGATCCCATCGACGGCCCCGCTCCGGGACCTCCAGCCCGCACAGCGAGACCTGTCACATTTACCCAATCGTCCCCTCTCCCTCCGCAGTGGGGGACGGGTCTGGGGTAAACTCCGCCCTGGGACCAATCGTCCCGACTCCCTCCGCAGTGGACACTGGTCGAGGGAAACTCCGCCCTGGGACCAATCGCCCCGACTCCCTCCGCAGTGGGCACTGGTCGAGGGAAACTCCGCCCTGAGACCAATCGTCCCGACCCTCCGCAGTGGGCACTGGTCGAGGGTAAATGTCGCTCTGGGATTAATCGTCCCATCTCCCTCCGCAGTGCAGACCAGTCTAGGATGAACTCCGCCCTCGGACCAAACCTTCTCCTTCTCTCTCTGCAGTGGGATCCAATCTCCGGTGAACTCCGCCCTGGGACTAATCGTCTTACCTCCCTCCGCAGTTCAGACCTGCTTCTTGAAAGTGTCCCGTCTGGCATGACCATGCCCAGAAGGTTTGTCCAATATCCTATTTGTGACTGGTCCGTCTGGGATGTCCCTCCCGCAAGGACCACTATCCCATCTCGAAGTTTCAACCTGTCATAGAGTCATAGAGTCATGCAGCACGGAAACAGACCCTTGTTTAACTATTGCTCCAAGCATACTCTTCTCCTGAATTGTACTTCAAACACCCGTGGCGTTCTTTTATGTCGTCCTGGCCACCATCTCATGGAAATGATGTCCAATCGCCTGAGGCAGCGCAGAACAGATCCACCAGGATGTTACCTGGAATGTATAGCGTTAGTTAGAAGACAGATTCGATCGGGTGGGTTTGATTTTCCTGGAGCACAGAATGCAGAGGGTGGCCTGACTATGGATTATAAAATTATGTCAATAATGGAGAGCGTAGATGGTCACAGTTATTACGCAGGGTGAGGGGAGACGAAACCCAGAGAAGATCATTTTAACAGAGAGGGAAAGATATCAAGGAATGATGTGAATTCGGCAGGCTGCAGCTCGAACTGGCCCATCTCCAGGTGCAGGTAGGCCGGTGCTCGGGCAACGGGTGCGATTCGTTACGGACACTCGCCAGAGACCTGCTCGCAACCGGGGGCTGATGCTTCACCCTCTCCACCGTCGACACATCTAGGTGCTGATTCGGATGCTCCGCACTCCCCCAAAGCTGGAGCACTTGGACAGACACAAGCTCTGTCACAGCCCAGCCGACACCCAGGATGAGAGGCGGCGGACACACCTACACCCGGACACCACTCCCTCACACCAGGGAGGGCTGACCGCACCCCCTTGAACCTGTAGCCCGTGTGCATCCTATGAAGATCCTATACATTAAGAGCATCCTCTTACCGGTGGGTGGGTAGAGTGGGTGAGTGAGACACTCAAAGTTGATTAGCGAGTCCGGCGTTGAGGGACAGATAGATCAGCCAAGATCAAATGGCAGAGTAGACTTGATGGGCTGAATTGCCTAATTCTGCTCCTAGAATGTATCACTCTCTGCACAACTGTAGCCATAAGGTGGTCGTATCACTAATGACGTAGGGGGTATCGTTAATCTCCATTGCAAATGTCCGGCAGGTGCTTCACTGTCCTCAAATGTACTATCCCTCCCCTCCAGACACAACAACATGTGTCTGAAGTGTGCGTCAGACCCACCACTGACATATACACAGTATTTCTAAACGGCCTGTCAACTGTTGGTTATTTAGTAACCACTAAACTCCAGTCTGGAAATCCGAGGAATTAAACATTAACTGCGGTCGAATTTTCTCAAAGCTGCAGATTAAACAGAAAAATAATTTTATTGCATGTCATGTACGTTGGTCTTTTTTAATGCCTGTCCCTGAACATTGAAGAGTTTCTTTCATTTTCTATGTGTAACAGATATACACAGCAGGAAGGGAGAAAAGCTGTCTTGAATAAATTAATAAATAAGCACATAAATATAGACTGTGAGTGACAGTGCTCTCTGAACCTTTGTGTGGACAGCCTAGATGGATGAGTTGCTCAGTTACACTCACACTCATCTTTACTCTCGGGTCTGTGGGTTTGAATTAACATCTACCTGTCGATTGGTCTGAAATAGCTCACTGTAAAACAAACTGCATTTGAACAGAGTCACAGTTTCTGTTCACCAGCTGGAACTAATATTCCCCACTGAGCGAACGGCACAGCTGAGTTAGTCAACCCCTCCCCCCTTTCGCAGATCTGAATCTGTGTTTTAATTTTCCAATTGTGTTTTATTTTCAATTATATGCCGCAGAGAGGCAATCACTATTTTCAAACACTGTCAATTAAGACGAAAATAACAAATTAACGCATTTATACCAACGTGGATGGAGCAACAAGATGGAATTCGTGCTCAATACCGCTGAGATGAATATTAAATACTGAACTCGCATTAACCCGTTAGTGTTCAACATCTGCAATAATGTAAAACAAAGCCTTGTTATCCAGTTTGATATAAAATGAAAAACACAGGAGTCAAGATTAAATGGGATCATCACAACCTGATGCATCTTGACACCAAGATTGCCCGCAGACCAATGGAAGGTCCAGAGCCAGCACCATCTCTCCCGGTGATGGGGTCACTCAGCTGGTGGAACTACCTAAAATGCTGCCGCTTCTCTCCACCAGAGATAATGTCAGCTGATAAAATAGTCGTCTTCACCGTACACGAGCACATACTTGAAACATACAGAAGAGTGAAAGTCTTGGGTAGAGTGGATATGGAAAGGATGTTTCCATTAGTGAGAAAGTCCAGAACTGGAGGTCACAGCCTCAGAATTAAAGGGCGTTCTTTTCAGGAAGGAGATGAGGAAAAAAATATTTACTCAGAGTGTGGTGAATCAGTGGAATTTTTTGTCACAGAAAGCTGTGGAGGCCAAGTCAATTGATATTTTTAAAGCAGGGATAGATAGATTATTGATTAGTAAAGGTGTCAGAGATTATGGGGAGAAAGCAGGAGAATGGGTTTCTGAGGGAGCGATAGATGAGCCACGAATTGAATGGCGAAGTAGACTTGATGGACCAAATGGCTTAATTGTACTTTTGAATGAATGAATGAATGAATAAATGAATGAATGAATGAATGAATAAATGGATGAATAAATGAATGGATGGATGAATAAATGAATGAATGAATGAATGAGTGAATGAATAAATGAATGGATGAATGAATGAATGAATGAATGAATGAATGAATGAATGAATGAATGAATGAATGAATGAATGAGTGAATGAATGAATGAATGGATGGATGAATAATTTTACTGGCTAAGCATGTATGTACAAGGAATGTGCCTTGGTGCTCCGCTCACAAATAACAATACAAGCATCCAGTCAACAATTAAGAATAAAGCATAAACACACCAAAACAATAAGGATACAACATTACGGTCTAAACATGTGGGTAAAAATAAACCAGCGCAAAAAAAGAGACTACAGACTTTGGTTATTGAGTAGTACTACTACTGGAAAAAAAGAAGCCGTTTTTATGTCTGGCTGTGGATGATTTGACACTCCGGAGTCGCCTTCCAGAGGGAAGTGTTTCAAATATTTTGTGGCCAGGGTGAGAGGGGTCAGATATAATTTTGCCCGCTCGCTTCCTGGCCCTTGCAGTGTACAATTCGTTAACGGGGGGGAGGTTGCAGCCAACAATCTTCTCAGCTGAGCGAACCCTCCGGATGTCATGCTGGGTGGCATCACATGCTGAACGTGAGGCCGAACTCAATGATAGCAGAATAGAATTGGACCATCATTGCCGGAGGCAGATTGTGTTTCCTCAGTTGCCGCTGGAAGTACATCCTCTGTTGGGCCATTTTGACTGTAGAGTCGATGGTGGGCCCCCATTTAAGGTCCCTGACTCCACAGATGTGACTATATTGTTGTTGATGGTGAGTGGGGGGGAGGGGAGCTGTTCGAAAGTCTACAATTAGTCCTTATTTATCCTTCTGACCTTATGCTGACTTAAGCCTACACCTTCCCCCTCACACAAAAGCAGCCCTTCCAATTGAGACTCGCACCTCTTCTCATCTCATCTCATCTGAGGCATTCCAGATATGGCCTCAGTTACATCGTGATCCAGCGCAGACTCGACAACCGTTTCACCGAACACTTACCCGATTTACACCCCTTCTCACACTAACCTTCTGGGCCTCTTCCATTGCCAAAGTAAAGTGTGATGCTTTATTTTGCATACAACCCGGTAAAAGCATGTAGCAGACGTCACCGAGGAAGTACACAGGTGCCGCCACATTTTTAAGCCGATAAAGTTACAAACGTTGGCCGAACACTTACCCTTTCTACCTGTGAAGCCACTTTCAGGGAATTGTGTACCTGTGCTCTGAGATCCCTCTGCTCTACAACACTCCCTGTCTACCTGTGACGCCACTTACAGGGAACTAAGTACCTGCACTCCTTTAGATTTTAACTTCAGCGTGGAAGCAGTCTCTTCGGTCCACCGATTTCGTGCCGACCAGCGATACACTGGAACTATCCCACACACGAGGGAACAATTTACAATTGTTACCAAAGACACAAAACCCGAGGCACACTCACACTCTGTGACCCGCACTCGGGGACGATTTACAATTTATTCCGAATCCAATTAATATAACTTAATATTCAGGGTTATACATCCTATAGAAAGGAAGGCAGGTGGGTAGAGGCGGTGGGGTAGTGTTGTGATATTGACCACGAAGTACAACAGGTGGCTCTGCTGGTTCGGGACGATATTCAGTCCCTTGCGACGGGCGACATAGGGACTGACGCGGTAGAGTCACTGTGGATTAAGTTGAGGAATTGTAAAGGCAAGAAGACACTAACAATAACAAGTGTTATCTACAGACCCCCCAAATAGTAGCCCGGATGTAGGGTGTAAGTTGCACCAGGAGTTAAAACTGGCCTGTAAGAAAGGTAATGCTACTGTGGTGATGGGGGATTTCAATATGCATGCAGACTGGGGAAATCAGGTTGGTTCTGGACCCTAAGAAAGAGAGTTTGTCGAGTGGCACCGAGATGGATTCTGAGAGCAGCTTGCAATGGAGCCTACCAGAGAAAAGGCAATTCTGGATATAGTGTGGTCCAATGAACCAGATTTGATAAGAGAACTCGAGGTAAAGGAACCGCTTGGAGGTAGTGATCATAATTTGATTAGTTTTAGTCTGCAATTTGAGAAGGAGAAGGTTAAATCGGAAGTGCCAGTGTTGCAGTTGAACAAAGGGGACTATGAAGGCATGAGAAAGGAGCTGGCCAAGGTAGACTGGAAAGGGATCCTAGCAGAAATGACGGTGGAACAGCAATGGCAGTAATTTCCGGGCATAATTCGGAAGACCCATGATCATTTCATTCCAAAAAGGAAGAAAGATTCTAAGGGGAGTCGGAGGCAACCGTGGCTGACAAGGAAAGTTGGGGAAGGAATAATACTAAAAGATAGCAAAGAGTAGCAAGAACCCAGAGAATTGGGAAACTAGAGAAGGTATCAAAACGGGCAATACGGGCTGAAAAGATGAAGTACGAGGGGAAGCTGGCCATGAATACAAAGAAGGACAGTAAAAGCTTATTTTGATATGTTAAGAGAAAAAGAATAGCAAAGGCAAATGTGGGTCCCTTAAAGGCAGATACGAGTGAAATTATTATAGGTAACATGGAAATGGCAGAAGAGTTGAACAGGTACTTCGGGTCTGTCTTCACTAAGGAAGCCACAAACAATCTCCCAGTTGTACTAGAGGACAGAGGATCTAGGGGTAGAGGAACTGAAAGAAAATGTAATTCGGCGAGAAATAGTATTGGATAGACTAATGGGACTGAAGGATGATAAATGCTCTGGGCCTGATGGTCTGCATCCCAGGATTCTCAGGGAGATGGCTCTAGAAATGGTAGAGGCATTGATGATCATTTTCCAATGTTCCAATTTCCCAATGTTCAATAGGTTCAGGATCCGTTCCTGTCAATTGGAGAATAGCTAATGTTATCCCACTTTTCAAGAAAGGAGCGAGAGAGTAAACGGGGAATTACAGACCAGTTAGCCTGACTTCGGTGGTGCGAAAGATGCTAGAGTCAATTAGTAAAGAGGTAATAACAGCGCATTTGGATAGCAGTAAAAGGATAACTCCAAGTCAGCATGGATTTATGATAGGGAAACCATGCTTGACTAATCTTCTGCATTTTTTTGAGGATGTGACAAGTAAAATGGATGAAGGGGAGCTAGTGGATGTAGTGTATCTAGACTTTCAGAAAGCCTTTGATAAGGTCCCGCACGGGAAATTGGTGATTAAAATTAGAGCACATGGTATTGGGGGTAGGGTGTTGACATGGATAGAAAATTGGTTGGCAGACAGGAAGCAAATAGTAGGAGTAAACAGTTCCTTTTCAGAATGCCAGGCAGTGGCGAGTGGAGTGCCCCAAGGCTCGGTGTTGGGGCCGCAACAGTTTACCATATATATTAATGATTTGGAAGAGGGAATTAGAAGCAACACTAGCAAGTTTGCGGATGACACAAAGCTGGGTGGCAGTGTAAACTGTGAAGAGGATGTTAGGACGTTGCAGGGTGACCTGGACAGGTTGAGTGAGTGGGCAGATGCGTGGCAGATGCTGTATAATACAGATAAATGTGAGGTTATCCACTTTGGCGGCAAAAACAAGGAGGCAGAATATTATCTCAATGGTGTTAGGTTAAGTGAGAGGGAGGTGCAGCGAGACCTCTGTGTCCTTGTACACCAGTCACTGAAAAAGTTGGCGTGCAGGTGCAGCAGACAGTGAAGAAAGCTAATGGCATGTTGGCCTTCATATCTGAATGACTTCATTCTGGACAATAAACTCGACTTTCTCTGTCTGACTGAAACCTGGCAACAACCTCTGGATTGCCTCTCACTCAACCTCACGACACCCAACGGATACTCTTACATCAATAAACCACGCTCGGCTGGCCGAGGTGGTGGGATTGCCGTAATACACCGACAGGACTTCAAGATCAGCTTCATCTCCATCTCATCTGCTCCTTCATTTGAACACCTGGCTTTTAAACTCTCTGGTCGCACACAATTAGTCATGGCAGTTGCCTACCGCCCTCCCAAACCACACCCATCATTCCTCTCTGACTTCTCCGACTTTCTGACCCAGTTCTGTTCTTTCTCCCCCTCAATCCTCCTCCTCGGTGATTTCAACATCCACATGGACTCCACTGACTCCACAATAACCGCTGACTTCACTGAAATAGTCAACGGCTTTAACCTCACTCAACATGTCAATTTTCCCCACCCACAACAGTGGGCACATTCTGGACCTTGTCTGCTCCACTGGACTAAATCTACATCACCTCTCTGGCTCCGACCTCAACCTCTCCGATCACTTAGCCATCACCATGACCGTCAACATTCCCACCCCAGCACCAAGGCAAAAACGCATAATCAACTTCCATAAGCTAAACTCTGTTTCACCTACCTCGCTCTCATCCTCCCTCTCCGAAAAAATGTCCGCCTCTCCCTTCGTTGACCTCCGCAGTCCCTCTGACCTCACTGACTACTACTCTCTCCTCCTGCCTCGACCAGCTTGCACCTATAAAAACCAAAACAGTTTCCTTCACCCACTCTGCTCCCTGGTTTACGCCCGAACTCCGCATGATGAAAACCCATGCCGGCCAACTTGAAAGACTACGCAACAAAACACGTCTCACAATTCACTCCCAAGCCTACAAAGACCACCTGCAGCACTACAAAGATGCCCTCTCCCGCGCCCACTCCACCTACTACTCTCAAATAATTCACTCTGGCTCCGGAAACCCAAAAGCACTCTTCTCTACAATAAACAAACTCCTCGGCCCCCTGGACACCATCTCCCAGTCGTTCACAGTCGACAAATGCACCTCTTTCCACTCATTCTTCCAAAGCAAAATAGACAACATCTACAGCACCTTAACCACCACCGCACCTGCTCCCCCTCAAACCACCTGCCCACCCTTATTCTGTCAACCCCTGTCTCAGTTCTCCCCAGTCTCCCCAACCGACCTCTCTGAACTCCTCACAGGAATGAAAACTGCCACCTGCTCTCTGGACCACATCCCCTCCAGCTTTGTCAAGGCCTGCCTTCCTGCTCCCTCTCTACTTATCACTGCAAAAATAAACTCCTCCCTGTCCACTGGCATCGTCCCACCATCCCTCAAAATCGCTGCTGTCACCCCTTTTCTGAAAAAACCTGGACTCAACCCTGACACCCCAAACAACTTCAGACCAATCTCCAACCTACCCTTTCTGTCCAAAGTTTTGGAACGCGCTGTAGCCTCTCAACTCCAACATCACCTCTCTGCCAATAACCTGCATGAAACATTCCAATCCGGATTCTGCTCCAACCATAGTACTGAAACTGCACTCCTCAAAATCACCAACGACCTTTTCCTCTCCTCTGACGCTGGCAACCTCAACATTCTCATCCTACTCGACCTCAGCGCCGCCTTTGACACCATCAATCACTCCATCCTCCTCACCTTTAACATCACCGGCACTGCCCTCTCCTGGATCAAATCATACCTCTCCGACAGGCACCAGTTCATCTCCATTAATAACGGCAAATACCCCACCGCTCCCCTCCCCCAAGGTGTCCCCAAGGTTCAGTTCTCGGCCCCCTCCTCTTCATCCTGTACCTGTTCCCTCTTGGTCAATTAATCCGCCGTCATGGTCTCCAATTCCACTGCTTGTAATGTCCCGTCATATCTGTTAGTCTTGTGTCATGTTCTGTGTTTAGATTCCCATGTCACGTCATGTCCACGTCTTGTCCTTAGTGCGGTTCGTCAAGTTAAAACCACTCATGTCAAGTCTCGTGCTCACTTCCTGTTTTAAGGTGAAACTTACCTCTTATCTCATTTCAGGTCCCTTGACTTCCTGCGATTGTAATTGTCAGCCCCGCCTTGATTGTTTCCACCTGTGTGCCCTTACCTCATGTATATATAGTCCACGCCTCCCTTTGTCCTGTGCCAGTTCGTCTTGTGATTCATGTGCTCTCGGTCGTAGTATAGCTAGTAAGAATTTTGGTAACTAATGTTTTTGTAGATAAGTAAGTTTAGAGTTTTTTGGTTGTATCGCAGTGTTCATTAATTTAGAAATTAAAGAACGCCTTTTTTCCCCTCCAAATTGACTCTTGTGTGTGAGTCGTGCGTTTGAGTCCAGTTCCTGTGTGCCCCAGAACCTAACAGAACGAACTGGCCATAATATGGACTCAGCCGACTCTAAGATTTGGAAATCAGCCCTTGCCAACCAGGGCACTATGATCCAGCACCAGGAGGAGCAGCTGCGCTCAGTCAGTCACGGGGTGCGCGAGCTGAACGATAGACAAGGCGAGTTCCAGTCATCGGTGACGATCCAGATTAACCACCTCGCTGTACAACTCCATTAGGTTCTGGCTCGTCTCGACCCAACCTCGGCAGCTTCTCCACTGGCTCACGTTGAACCTTCAGCCGGCCATCCGCCTGCTGTTCCGGCCACGCCTGCGAACCCCACGCCGATTCTACGCCTGGCTTCACCAGATAAGTTCTCTGGAGACTCGGAGAATTGTAGATCATTCCTTGTACAATGTGATCTCCACTTCAAGCATAACCCTGCACACTTCCCCTCAGACCAGGCCAGGGTAGCATTTATTGTGTCCCATTTGACGGGACGAGCCGCAGCATGGGCCACTGCGGAGTGGTCTCGGGGCTCCACAGTCTGTCAGGATCTAGACCTCTTCCAAAGAACATTTAGCAGTATTTTTGATCACACTTCCTCTGCTAGGGAAGCTTCCCGAGTCTTACTGCAGCTAAAACAGAACACTCGCCCAGTGATAGACTATGCCATTGACTTCCGAACCCTTGCAGCAGACAGTGGGTGGAATATGCCTGCACAAGTGGATGCATTCATGAATGGGTTGTCGGAGGCTATAAAGGACAGACTTTCACCTTTTGAGTTACCCAGTGATCTAGAGACATTAATTACCAGGGCTACCCGTGTCGATAACAGGATAAAGGAAAAGGAAAGACACCAGGCTGCTGATCGTCCTCCCAATCACCAGGGGCGCTCCTCCGGGTCCTTCACACCGAAGAAGTCATCGTTCCCTGTCCATCGCTGGCCGGAGAAAACAGCGTCCTCTCAGCCGTCGGAGGAACCCATGCAGCTAGGACGAACCAGGCTGACTCCGGAGCAGCGACATCGCCGCCTGAAGGACGGAGCCTGCTTTTACTGCGGTCAACAAGGACACCGTCTGGCCGACTGCTCGGTAAAAGGGGTGGCTCACCAGTGAAAAGGAGGACACTGGTGAGTCAATTCCCCGTTTCGGACTTACCTCCTCGACCTCTGACACAGGCCACCCTCACTCTGAATCAGCAAATTGTGACTCGGGGGGTTTTGATCGACTCCGGAGCCGACGACAGTCTCATGGACTGGACTCTAGCTCGATCGTGTAAGGTTAAATCTGTGCCTTTGTTGCAACCTATTGTGGCGAGCGCTTTAGATGGACATCAGTTGTTTGAGATAACTCATCGTACAGAACCTGTCAAAGTCATGTTCAATGCTACCCATGTGGAGATAATGTCTTTTCACTTGTTTGACTCAGCTCAACATCCCTTGGTCTTTGGTTTCCCTTGGCTGCAGAAACACAATCCTCAGATTGATTGGCGATCTGGTAAGATCAGACGATGGGGGGTTGAGTGCACACAATCATGTTTTGTTGAACCAGTGAACAAAGGGGTGAGTTACGGGAAGATCGGGGCGGTTTTGGGAATAAATGTTCTTAAATCTGAAGAAATAAAGATTTCTAATGATGATGATGACTATCCCGATCTGTCGAAGGTTCCACCATGTTACCATGAACTGAAGGAGGTGTTCAACAAGTCCAGGGCCACCACACTACCTCCTCATCGACCTTTCGACTGCGCTATCAACCTGCTACCGGGGGCCCCTATTCCCAAGGGGCGACTGTACTCCATATCCGGCCCCGAGAGGAAGGCGATGGATGAGTACATTGAGTCCTCCCTGAGGACGGGCATTATTCGCCCGTCCTCCTCGGCAGCAGGGGTTTTGCTTTGTGGGCAAGAAAGATGGGTCACTTCGTCCCTGCATAGATTACAGCTCCCTAAACGAGATTACGATCAAGAATCGTTACCCACTTCCTTTGATGTCTTCTGCTTATGAACTGTTGCACAAAGCCAAAGAATTCACTAAACTAGACTTAAGGAAAGCATACCACCTAGTGAGAATCAGAGAGGGGGATGAGTGGAAAACTGGGTTTAACATCCCTAACGGGCACTACGAGTATTTGGTGATGCCGTTCGGGTTAACCAATGCCCCCGCAGTCTTCCAAGCTTTTATGAACGAGGTCCTCAGGGAATTTTTCAATGAGTGTGTTTTTGTCTACCTTGATGACATTCTTATCTTCTCCCCAGACATACAGTCTCATGAGCGTCATGTCAAGTGTGCGTTGCAGAAGCTCTTAGCTAACCGTCTGTATGTGAACGCCGATAAGTGCGACTTCCAAGCAGACACAATGTACTTTCTGGGCTACATTATATCGGCCGACCACATCCAGATGGACCCTGGTAAGGTAAGTGCGGTGGCCAATTGGCCTACCCCCACTAACAGAAAGAAGGTGCAACAGTTTCTCGGATTTGGAAACTTTTACAGACGTTTTATTAGAGAATTCAGTGCTGTTGCTGCTCCTCTGCACTCTCTCACGTCTTCCAAGACCCAGTTCCAGTGGAATCCTCAGGCCGAAGCCGCCTTCCAGCGTCTCAAAACATTGTTCACCAACGCTCCTGTTCTGACCATCCCAGGTCCCCAGAGACAGTTCATTGTGGAGGTGGATGCCTCCAACGAGGGGATTGGGGCGGTACTTTCCCAGAGAGCGGAGAAGGACAACCGGATTCATCCCTGCGCCTACCTGTCACGTAAGTTGACCCACGGAGAAAAGAATTACGATGTCGGAAACAAAGAACTGCTGGCGGTCAGAGCCGCATTGGGGGAGTGGAGGCACTGGCTGGAGGGGGCCGAGCAGCCTTTTCTGGTATGGACAGATCACAAGAACCTGGAATACATCCGTAAAACCAAGAGACTCAACTCACGTCAGGCCAGATGGACTCTGTTTTCTAGTAGGTTCAACTTTTCTCTGTCTTACAGGCCCGGTTCCCAGAACACAAAACCAGACGCTCTGTCCCGACTTTATGACCCTGAACCTGATACCAGAGAACCCGAACCCATTAGGAGCGGTGTCTTGGCAGATCGAAACAGATGTGAAGCAGGCTAATGATGAGACTCCAGCACCGAGTGGTTGTCCTACTAACTGTTTGTTTGTTCCTGTGACATTGCGCCCCCAGGTAATCCACTGGGCTCACACGTCCCTGCTCACATGCCATCCAGGTGCCAAGAGAACTGTTTTTGTGGTTAAACAGCGTTTTTGGTGGCCTTCACTTGAGAAGGATGTAGCTGAATATGTGGCCGCCTGCCCTGTCTGTGCAAGGAGCAAGCCCTCCAGACAAGCCCAAGCGGGCCTGCTGCACCCACTTTCAGTCCCTCAGAGGCCCTGGTCCCACAGCTCTATTGACTTTGTTACTGGGTTGCCGGCCTCCAAAGGTAACACAACTGTCCTGACGGTGGTAGACCGATTTTCAAAGATGGTACATTTTATCGCTGTGGCCAAGCTCCCCTCTGCCAAAGAGACGGCAGAGGTAATGATGTCTCACGTTTTCCGTATCCATGGTTTCCCTACAGACATTGTTTCGGACCGAGGCCCTCAGTTTGTGTCCAAGTTTTGGAGTGAGTTTTGTTCCCTCATAGGTGCCACCGTCAGCCTGTCTTCTGGTTACCATCCGCAATCCAATGGCCAGACTGAGCGGATGAACCAGGAGCTCGAGACCTGCTTGCGCTGTCTGGTCGCGCAGAACCAGACCACCTGGAGCGACCATCTCATCTGGGTCGAGTACGTACGCAACAAGCTTCCTACGGCTGCCACGGGACTCACACCCTTCCAGTGTGCCTACGGCTATCAGCCCCCCTTGTTCTCGGCTTATGAGTGTGAGGTGACGGTGCCTTCTGCCCACGCCACGATCCGACGCTGTCGCCGAATCTGGGACGGAGCTCGGAGGGTTCTACTCCGGGGTCAGTCCCGGATGAAAGCGGCAGCCGACCGCCACCGCAGATCCGCTCCGCATTATCGCCCAGGCCAGAAGGTATGGCTGTCTACAAAGGACTTGCCACTTCACGTCCACGTCAGAAAGCTGGCTCCAAGGTTCGTGGGTCCATTTCCCATTTCGAAAGTCAATAACCCTGTTTCGGTTCACCCTACATTCGACGTCAGCAAAATAAAACCGGTCAAGGAAAGTGCACTCGTGCCCGCCTCCAAGCCCCCTCCACCCCCCCGGCTCGTCGATGGTGGTCCGGTCTACACAGTTAAGGCACATCTTGCAGTCCGCAAGAGAGGTCGCGGTCGCCAGTTTCTGGTCGACTGGGAAGGCTATGGTCCTGAGGAGAGGTGCTGGATTCCTGCCAGCTTCATTTTGGACAAGACTTTGATCAAGGACTTTGACAAGACTCATCCTGACCAGCCTGGACCGTCAGGAGTCGGTCCTAAAGGGGGGGGGGTACTGTAATGTCCCGTCATATCTGTTAGTCTTGTGTCATGTTCTGTGTTTAGATTCCCATGTCACGTCATGTCCACGTCTTGTCCTTAGTGCGGTTCGTCAAGTTAAAATCACTCATGTCAAGTCTCGTGCTCACTTCCTGTTTTAAGGTGAAACTTACCTCTTATCTCATTTCAGGTCCCTTGATTCCCTGCCATTGTAATTGTCAGCCCCGCCTTGATTGTTTCCACCTGTGTGCCCTTACCCTCATGTATATATAGTCCACGCCTCCCTTTGTCCTGTGCCAGTTCGTCTTGTGACTCATGTGCTCTCGGTCGTAGTATAGCTAGTAAGAATTTTGGTAACTAATGTTTTTGTAGATAAGTAAGTTTAGAGTTTTTTGGTTGTATCGCAGTGTTCTTTAATTTAGAAATTAAAGAACGCCTTTTTTTTCTCCAAATTGACTCTTGTGTGTGAGTCGTGCGTTTGAGTCCAGTTCCTGTGTGCCCCAGCTCCTCATCTCCACCAAGTCAATCTCCACCGCCACACACTCTATCCTGACAAACTGCATCACTGAAATAAAATCTTGGCTTCAACTCTATTTCCTCAAACTAAACTGCAACAAATCCGAAATCATCATCATTGGACCAAAAACGCTCACCAAATCCACCCATAACTTCACCCTCAACATTGATGGTCTCCCAGTATCCACCTCCCCTCACATCCGGAATCTTGGAATCATCCTTGATCAAACCCTCTCCTTCGACAAACACATTAAACATATCACCAAGACAGCCTTCTTCCACCTCAAAAACATGGCCCGTCTCCGTCCATCCCTCTCCTCCACAGCTGCAGAAACCCTCATCCACGCCTTCATCACCTCCCGTCTGGACTACTGTAACAGCCTCCTCTATGGTTCACCCTCAAAAATCATCAATAAACTCCAATACATCCAGAACTCTGCTGCCCGTCTACTCACCCACTCCCCGACCCGTGACCATATCACCCCTGTCCTCATTGGCTCCCCATCCCCCAGAGAATCCAGTACAAAATCTTCCTCATGACCCACAAAGCCCTCCATAACCTGGCCCCATCCTACCTGACTGACCTCCTCCACAGACACACTCCCACCCGTACCCTCCGCTCTGCTGCTGCTCACCTCCTGTTCCCCCCCCCCACCCCATCCGGACCAAACTCAGATCCTGGGGGGGCAGGGCTTTCTCCATCGCTGCTCCCACCCTCTGGAACTCACTACCTCAAACCATCAGAGACTCCTCCTCACTCACCACATTCAAAACATCACTGAAGTCTCACCTGTTCAACACTGCCTTCAACCACTGACCGTCACTTCACCTTATTCTTCCTTTTCTGCTCGTTTATTTATTTATTTATTTAAATGTTTTATGTACCCTGTAAAGCGTCTTTGAGTTTTTAGAAAAGCGCTATACAAATGTAATGCTGTAGTGGGTGCGGTCACCACAGAAATCAGGCCAGACGCCAGGTAAGTAGTAGCAATACTTTATTCCACAAAGAACACATACACCGCACTAAAACTCGTGAGTCGACACTCCCAAAACCCTTTATAGCCCCAGACCACCTGACCCAAGGGAACTGACCAAGGAAGTGACCTAATCCCCCCCGTCCACTGAGTGCCGAGTGGAATGACCAAGGGAGTGGCCTAGCCCCCGGGCGCCGCCACAGGACCCCCCCCCCATGAACCGAATGCACGAAACGGACAGGGGGATGGACGAAACTGCCAGCCCGCGTGCGCGCCACGGCGGGCACAGGAACCGGAACCACCCCGCCAGGGGAAGGCACCCGCGGGAACTCCGGGGGTAAGGGCCGGGACGCGGGACGACTCCGAGGGCGAGGCCGCGCCAGTAGAACAGGCTGGCTAACGTCCACGTGCGCCGGCTTCAGCCGCGAAAGAGAGACCGTCTCAGGACGACCCCCCATGTCCAACACGAAGGTGGCAGAGCCCCACTCAAGCACTTTGAACGGTCCCTCATAAGGCCGCTGAAGGGGTGTCCGGTGGGCATCCCGACGCAGGAAAACAAAAGGGCAGTGTTGCAGGGCGGAAGGGACATGTGACCGCACCGAACCGTGGCGAGACGTCGGCACCGGCGCCAGCGAGCCCACTGTCTACCGAAGGCGTTGCAGGGCGGCCGAGGGCTGTTCTGCCTGACGCTGGTCGGAGGGAACGAACTCTCCGGGCACCGTCAGCGGAGCCCCGTACACCAATTCCGCCGAGGAGGTGGCCAAGTCCTCCTTGGGGGCGTTGCGGACGCCCAGTAAAACCCACGGCAACGCGTCAACCCAGTCCGGGCCAACGAGCCGGGCCTTCAGAGCGGCCTTGAGCTGGCGGTGGAAACGCTCCACCAGGCCGTTCGCCTGCGGATGGTACGCTGTGGTGCAGTGCAGGTTAACCCCCAGCAGTTGGGCCATGGATGACCACAGCTCGGAGGTGAATTGCGGCCCTCTGTCGGACGTAATGTCAAGCGTAACCCCAAACCTGGCAATCCAATGTGCCGCCAAGGCACGGGCACAAGTAGAGGCACACGTGTCCGGCAGTGCAACTGTCTCCGGCCACCGCATGAAACGGTCCACCATAGTCAGGAGGTAGGAGAAACCCCGAGAAGGCGGCAGCGGCCCCACGATGTCCACGCGGATGTGGTCAAAACGGTGGCGAGGGACGGGGAACACCTGGAGTGGCACAAGCACATGCCGCTGTACTTTTGCAGTTTGGCACGGGATGCAGGTGCGCGCCCAATGTCCAACCTGCTTGCGTAATGCTTGCCAAACGACACGGGAAGCCACGAGGGTCGTCGTCGCCCGAATGGAAGGGTGGGCCAGTTCGTGGAGCACCTCGAACACCCGGCGCCGCCAGGCAACAGGCACGACTGGGCGCGGCTGCCCGGTGGACACATCGCAAAGGGAACGTCCTCCAACCTCAGGCCCGAAACGGCGGTACGGTAGGCGGACATCTCATTATCGGTCAACTGGGCCGCCGCCAGGGCTGAGTAGCCGATGCCGTCGGCGCGCCTCCCCACCGCCTGCATGTCGGTGAACGGGTCGTGGAGGAGCTGCCGGCGGAGATCGGACGGCAGCTGCATCAGGTAAACGTGTTTGAAAAGAAAGCCGGGCTCGTAGTCACCCAGCAGCACCAACATGTCGGCCAGTAGTACCGACGGGCGGCGGTCACCCAGGCCCGGCATTCGGAGGATCCGGGCTGCCCGCTCGGCCTCGCAGAGGCCGAACTGCTGAAGGAGGAAGGCCTTGAGGGCCACGTACTTATCGGTCGCCGGGGGGGGGGGGGGGGGGGGGGCCGCGGAGGAAGGGTCGGACCAGGCGCGAGGTGGACGCGTCGAGGGCGCCGACTACGTGAAAATACTTGGTGTTGTCGGCAGTTACGCCCCGCAGGGCGAACTGCGCCTTGGCCTGGTCAAACCAGAAGTCGGGGTCGTCGGTCCACAAGGGAGGCAGCCTCACTGCCACGGCGTGGAGAGCGGCGCGGGCGGCAGGGTCCAGAGGCTGCTGACTGGCACAGTCGAGTAGTGGAGCATTCAGGTCCATCGCGACTTGCGAAGGAAAATCGGGGTCACCAGTGTAGTGGGTGCGGTCACCACAGAAATCAGGCCAGACGAAAGTTAAGTCGTAGCAATACTTTATTCCGCAACGAACACATACACTGCACTAAAACTCGTGAGTCGACACACCCAAAACCCTTTATAGCCCCAGACCACCTGACCCAAGGGAACTGACTCAGGAAGTGACCTAATCCCCCCCCGTCCATTGAGTGCCGAGTGGAATGACCAAGGGAGTGGCCTAGCCCCCGGGCGCCGCCACAATGCATCATCATCATCATCATCATCATCATCATCATCATCATCATCATCATCATCATCATCATCATCATCATCATCATCATCATCATCATCATCATCATCATCATCATCATCATCATCATCATCATCATCATCATCATCATCATCATCATCATCATCATCATCATCATCATCATCATCATCATCATCATCATCATCATCATCATCATCATCATCATCATCATCATCATCATCATCATCATCATCATCATCATCATCATCATCATCATCATCATCATCATCATCATCATCATCATCATCATCATCATCATCATCATCATCATCATCATCATCATCATCATCATCATCATCATCATCATCATCATCATCATCATCATCATCATCATCATCATCATCATCATCATCATCATCATCATCATCATCATCATCATCATCATCATCATCATCATCATCATCATCATCATCATCATCATCATCATCATCATCATCATCATCATCATCATCATCATCATCATCATCATCATCATCATCATCATCATCATCATCATCATCATCATCATCATCATCATCATCATCATCATCATCATCATCATCATCATCATCATCATCATCATCATCATCATCATCATCATCATCATCATCATCATCATCATCATCATCATCATCATCATCATCATCATCATCATCATCATCATCATCATCATCATCATCATCATCATCATCATCATCATCATCATCATCATCATCATCATCATCATCATCATCATCATCATCATCATCATCATCATCATCATCATCATCATCATCATCATCATCATCATCATCATCATCATCATCATCATCATCATCATCATCATCATCATCATCATCATCATCATCATCATCATCATCATCATCATCATCATCATCATCATCATCATCATCATCATCATCATCATCATCATCATCATCATCATCATCATCATCATCATCATCATCATCATCATCATCATCATCATCATCATCATCATCATCATCATCATCATCATCATCATCATCATCATCATCATGAGGATTTCAGTATAGGAGTAAAGAGGTTCTTCTGGAGTTGTATAGGGCCCTGGTAAGACCACATCTGGAGTATAGTGTGCCAATTTGGTCTCCTAATTTGAGGAAGGACATCCTTGTAATTGAGGCAGTGCAGCGTACATTCATGAGATTGATCCCTGAGATGGCGGGACTGTCATGAGCAAAGATTGAAAAGACTAGGTTTGTATTCAATGGATGAGAGGGGATCTTATAGAAACATATAAAATTATAAAGGGACTGGACAAGCTGGATGCAGGAGAAATGTTCCCAATGTTCGGCGAGTCCAGAACCAGGGGCCACAGTCTTAGAATAAAGGGAGGCCATTTATAACAGAGGTGAGAAGAAACTTTTTCACCCAGAGAGTTGTTGTTTTGTGGAATTCTCTGCCACAGAGGGCAGTGGAGGCCAAATCACTGGATGGATTTAAGGGAGAGTTAGATAGAGCTCTAGGGGCTCTGGAAGCAAGGGATATGGGGAGAAGGCAGGCACGGGTTATTGATTGTGGACGATCAGCCATTATCACAATGAATGGCGATGCTGGCTCGAAGGGCCGAATGGCCTCCTCCTGTACCTATTTGCTATGTTTCTATTTGACCAAGAACCCGATGGTCACTTTGACAGTGCTCCAGAGTTCCACTGTGAAGATGGGAGAACCTTCTGTATCTGCAGCACTCCACCAACCAGGCCTTTATGGTAAAGTGACCAGAAGGAAGTCACTCCTCAGTAAAAGCCACATGACCGCCCGCTTGCAGTTGGCCAAGAGGCATCTAAAGGACTGTCAAACCATGTGAAACAAGATTGAACTCTTTGGCCTGAATGCCAAGTGATACCGCTCATCACCTGGCCATACCATACCTACAGTGAAGCATAGTGGTGGCAGCATCAGGAGGTGGGGATGTTTTTCAGCGGCAGGAACTGGGAGACTAGTCAGGATCGAGGGAAAGATGAATGGAGTAAAGTGCAGAGAGATCTTTAATGAAAACCTGTCCCAGAGAGTTCTGGACCTCAGAATGGAGAGGAGTCAACGCTGGAGTGGCGTGGTGACACGTCTGTGAATGTTCTTGATTGTCCCAGCCAGAGCCCGGACTTGAACCCGATTGAACATCTCTGGAGAGACCTGAAAATAGCTGTGATTCGACGCTCCCCATCCAACTTGACAGAGCTTGAGAGGATCTGCAGAGTAGAACGGGAGAAATTACCCAAATACAGGTGTGCCAAGCTTTTAGCGTCACACCCAAGAAGAATTGAGGCTGTAATCGCTACCAAAGGTGCCTCAAGAAAATACTGAGTAAAGGGTCTGAATATTTATGTAAATATGATTTTTCAGTTATTTATTTTTAATTACTTTGCAAAAATTTCTAAACACCTGTTTTCGCAATGTAGATTGATGATTAAAAAAGGAATTTAATGCATTTTAAAATAAGACTGTAACGGAGCAAAATGTGGAAAGATTAATGGGGTCTGAATATTTCATCAATGCACTGTAAATAGTGGAATCAGTCAATGAATACAGCGACTACAGTTGTCAGTGTTTCACAGGCGCCGGGGAGACGTCGAGAATCACAATGTGTCATTATCCGTATCTGTGCACGATACCAACAACATTAACTCACAATACGGCATTAATGGTAAAGAAAATTTGCTTGAAAATTAGTCCCGACTTGAAACTAATCTTTATATTCTATATTGGAAATGAATGAATCGAGACGTCTCGGACTGTGATGATTAGATTTAATATCACCTTAATGTGCACTGGGTGGACCGAGGTCGTGTCCAGTTAAGGTGCAGAACTTCTCTGTTTTCTCAGAATAGAAGAATGTTATTGGACCATTTTACCTTTCGATACACAGTACATCAAAATTTTAACAAGTTGAGTAATGGGAAAGCTGATCGCAATCTTCAGTTGCTCTCTAAATTTGGTCTGAGTCACTCCGTAAATAAATGTGTTTGCGCAGCAGCTGAGAAGCTGAACAGCATACCCCACTTGCTTCGCATAATAAAGCCGGATAGACGTCTCCAGGTCTGTGTAGAGACATCTCATGAGAATGAAGACCAGCGTGGTTGTCGCCCAGCACAGAAGGAAACTCGCAGACAGGGTGAAGAGGAGAATGATGGATTGTCGCCGGGTCTCCATCTCAGGGTCTCGCTGCTTGCTGCCATTTCTCTGTCCCTTAAGCGCCCGGCGGCGTTTGCTCGCCACCAGGATCCGACTGACAGTCAGTGAATTGAGAGTCAAAATGAGGAAGAAAGGAAGCAGCGGGTTCAACAGTACGTCCATCCAAAAAAGACCCTGGAACTCTCCAGTATCACGAAGCGGGGGTTTACCTCCACACCCCCAATAACCGGAATAATTAAATGATATCGTCATGTACCGGAAATAAAAAGGTATGTTCTTTAGACAGAAGGTGACGCAGATTGTGCCAATAATCAATCCCGCAATTTTTGGGGTGCAGTATTTTGTCTTAAACTTAGCCCAGCAAATGGCCACAAACCGATCGAAGGTGAAAGCAACCGTAAGCCACACAGACCAATCTAAAACCACCTTGCAAAAGGTATAGTGAACAAGACAGAACGGAGCATTTCTTAGAACCAGGACCAGGTTGTACAAAGATGATTTGTATGCCTGAATCATTTCGTACATCAGGACTTCGATGATTATAACCATTAAATCCGCCGCAGCCATCGACACGAGATAGCAGGTGATGCATTTGGAGAGACCACAATTTCCTCGGCAGAGAATGCCGATTGCAAGCAGATTAACTTGAGAGAAAGAAAATAAAAGAAACAACGTGACAAATTGCAACAATCTGGAAAACAAATGTCCGCACATTTACACCTCGTGGACATCCATAACCTCGACGCATCCGTACAACCAGAATAGGAATACATTTTCGCATTTGTATCGCTCGGATGAAGTGCTTTATAGCGGGCATTTTATTGTCGTTCCTCGCAGTGATTACCGCTCGTATTCACCAGCAAGGTGTTAACAAACACCCAAACTGATGAAGCCAGCGGAGAGTTACGTAACGGTAGAGCAAAAAGGAGTACCAGAGACGTCTTCGAGACTTCGCCTTGGTCACTAACTTCTCAAATTGTAACGGTTAGAGACGACTCAAATGTAAAAGCAAATAAGTAAGTTTTCAATAAAATCGGTTTCATTTACCCCCAATGATAAGGCTGCAGCGAGCAGTGGACATGGACAGTTGCGGACATGGACAGTTCGAATTACCTCGGTGGGTTTTGAAGGCGCTCGAACTATATACGTAGTCTTCAAAGTAAATCGGATTAGCGGTCGCATTTCAACTCATGACAACAAGGGGAACAAGTCCGGATTTCCGTGGAAATTGTGGATCAGATACGATGAGGTGGGCCCGAGATACGAGATGAGCAATGATTATAAATGAACTGACACATCGCTCGTCGTTTAGTGATAGCAATCAGGATTCGGTGAAATAATTCTAAAAGCTAAAAAACGTCGGAAATATGAAGCACCGCCAGCAGCGAACTGAGAGACTGTTGATAATGAATGGAACGTTAACAACAAATGAAGAGTGAGGAAAATAAAATAAGGTTCTTTCACCAGTCTGAAATCGTCAATTCCCCATAATTATTCTGTTGCAAGAAGTGCTTACCAGGGATCCCAACGGCTGCAACAAACGTGTAGAATATAGGGAAAAAATCCGCCATCATATCCTGCCGTTGGAGGCTTCCTTCCTGTTCAGCTCTGCTGGAGCCGCCCGTTGTCGAAATTAGCAAATTATTCAAAATGCTTCTAATAGTTTAAAACAATAAATAGACATCAGAAATTCAATGCAAACGAACACAATAAATGATCTCTGTAGAATTCCATCCAAGTTAACTGTTGCACAGATGTATGGTTCCCTTTATGAGAACGTGGTTGAGCTTTCGGTGCGCCCAGACAGTTCAGTCTGAGTTGTAGTTCAGACCCCAAGATGACCCTCATTTATAGAACAATTGGATGCCTGATCTTGAAAACAACTTGCGCGATAGCTGCTCATTATCATAATTAAACAAACGCATTGTCTGATCCACTGCGCCTCAAATCCCAATGGAGAAACAAAATTATTTCAATAGTATCCCAATATAGGTAGTAATCATGAGATAATCGCTCTGATCTTTGCTACGATTGACACGACTCGTCAATCAGTAGTCCGCGTGGCGTCAGTCCAATACATCCATCCTTTTCCTAAATCTACTTGAATATCGTTTGTCGCATTCTAACATGGGGAGTGGATTCGCTACTCCAGTTCAGCCGTCGGTAATCTCAATGGAACAACCTAGGTTGAAGGATTGTTTTATATTCAAGGGGTGCCTCAACATTAATGCGGTTTCTCGGTCTTCCATTATTCTCCATTGCTGCTCTCGACAGACCGATGGTAGGGGTAGCGACTCTCCGTGGCCACATCCAGACTGGGGTCGTTCGCAGCCGACCCAGCAGTAGACCAACAGAACATTTATAGACGAGTCGAGTACCCAGGCTTGCATCTCCTGCTGACGGGCGCAGATCTGGTGACCGTCGTAAACGCGACATTCTGGCAATTTGGAGAACGATATTTTCCTTGCACTCACATAATAACATGTTAAAACAGCACAATTAAGTGACAAAAAACGATTCATGAAGGTGATACAGGAAATAGGACCATCTGCTACTCTCAAAATTGAGGACATGACAAGGTTATTTTATCTTAGAATGCACAAGTATTTCCGATTGAATTGCGAAGCGAGACGCAGAGATTGTGTGAGTGCAGACATTCATAGTTTGCATTGATCTGTGATCCAACAGTGCAGTTGAGGGCGTTGTGAATTGTTTGATATGTTCCGAGTTTCACCTGTAAATGAGCATCTGAGAGGAGGAGCAGCGTGGGGATAGCAGCCGTTGGTGTTCGGAGTGACAATTCCTGGTGGTGTACAATTGAAGGTGAGCACAATTGATCTGCTACTTGGAAGCGACCGTATTGAGAGAGGTTGTGCATTGAGCACCAAGTGTTTTGTTCAGGATAAGCACTGAGACTTTGCTTCGTGAGCTCCAGCGAGGAGCCGAAAGGGGGAGATGGTGCGTTAAAGCGAACTTTTTTTTTTGTAACACTTTCTTGGCTTAGGTGCCGTGGTGCTTCTAGGATGACCGAAGTCCGGCACATTTCTAATGTTCCTGAGGACTACGCCACTGTGAAGTGTGTCCAACAGCAGATTATGACAGATGGAGCGAGGGAACTGGAGCGGCGACTGGATAATGGTGCAGTTTGTATATGTGCTGTCACAGAGCGCTAGAGACCTGGGTTCGACCTTGACCAAGGGTGCTGTCTCTGCGGATGTTAAAGGAAACTTTAAATCACAACACAAAGATCGGATAAAACAATCACGAATTTATTTAAGAGCGCCAAATACAGTGATCACTGGGGAGCAATCTCCGAGAACAATGATTCATCTATTTATATACAGAATTTTCCTTTGATGGTTTGTTTATTGCAGAAGGCACTTTAAAACATTTCCTTCTTCCGAATAGTCTAAAAAATATATACACCATGCACCTCTGAAAGACACAGCAGCGTAACCTCTCTTTAAAGCACAGAATTATTATAACACATGAAGAGGACTTTAAGCATTTTAAAGGTTTGTCCTTTGGCAACAGAGAACAGAATCTGACTAAAGTTGACTGCAGTGAGTGTCAGTTACATATGCTCAGTTTCAACCTTCTTTAAAGCACAGAATTATTATAACACATGAAGAGGACTTGAAGCATTTTAAAGCAATCGACATATCCCTATCTCTTGCTGTCTTCTTGAAGCTTTGCAATTTATCTTTGACAAATTTCCCTTTTGTTCTTAATCGACAAAGTACATATGTTACTTATAATTTATGAATTGCCCCGAAACTTTGTGAACCCATGTGAATCATGGACAATTAATTCATAGAAACATAGAAAATAGGTGCAAGAGGAGGCCATTCGGCCCTTCGAGCCAGCACCGCCATTCATTGTGATCATGGCTGATCGTCCACGATCAATAACCCGTGCCTGCCTTCTCCCCATAACCCTTGACTCCACTAGCCACCAGAGCTCTCTCTTGAATCCATCTAGTGATTCGGCCTCCAATGCCCTCTGTGGCAGAAAAATCCACAAATTCACAACTCTCTGGGTGAAAAAGTTCCTTCTCACCTCAGTTTTAAATGGCCTCCTCTTTATTCTACGACTGTGGCCCCTGGTTCTGGACTCGCCCAACATAGGAAACATTTTCCCTGCATCTAGCTTCACCAGTCCTTTGATAATTTTATACGTTTCTATACGATCCCCTCTCATCCTTCTAAACTCCAGTGAATACAAGCCTAGATTTTTCAATCTTTCCTCATATGACAGTCCCACAATCCCAGGGAACAATCTCGTGAACCTACACTGCACTGCCTCAATTACAAGGATGTCCTTCCTCAAATTAGAAAACCAAAACTGTACACAATACTCCAGATGTGGTCTCACCAGGGCCCTATACAACTGCAGAAGAACCTCTTTAATCCTATACTGAAATCCTTTTATTAAGAAAGCCAACATGCCATTAGCTTTCTTCAATACATGCTGTACCTGCACGCCGATTTTCAGTGACTGGAATGCAAGGACACCCAGGTCTCGCTGCACTGCCCCTTCTTACCTAACCTAACATCACTGAGATAATAATCTGCCTCCTTGTTTTTGCCGCCAAAGTGGATAACCTCACATTTATCTAGATTACACTGTATCTGCCACGCATCTGCCCACTCACGCAAACTGTCCAGGTCACCCTGCAACCTCCTAACATCCTCTTCGCAGTTTGCACTGCCACCCAGCTTTGTGTCATCCGCAAACTTGCTAGTGTTGCTTCGAATCCCCTCTTACAAATCATTAATATATATGGGGATTATTGATTATTCTTATTGGTCTTATTGTTCAACTGCGGGTAATGTTTCATTTCACTACACATTTATGTGTATGTGACAAATAAACGACTATTGACTATTGACTATTGGTAAACAGTTCCGGCCCCAACACCGAGCCTTGCGGCACTCCACTCGCCACAGCCTGCCATTCTGAAAAGGACCCATTTACTCCTACTCTTTGCTTCCTGTCTGCAGTACAATTTTCTATCCACGTAAATGCCCTACCCCAATACCATGTGCTCTAATTTTGCTCACCAATCTCCCGTGTGGGACCTTATCAAAGGCATTCTGAAAGTCTAGATACAATACATCCACTGGCTCCACTTCATCCATTTTACTTATCACATCCTCAAAAAATTCCAAAAGATTAGTCAAGAATGTTTTCCCTTTCATAAATCCATGCTGACTTGCACTTATCTTTTTACAGCTATCCAAATGCACCGTTATTACCCCTTTAATAATTGACTCAAGCATCTTCCCCACCACCGATGTCAGGCTAACTGGTCTATAATTCCCCGTTTTCTCTCTCGCTCCTTTGATGAAAAGTGGGATAACATTAGCTGTCCTCCAGTCATGATTGGAACTGATCCTGAATCTATTGAACATTGGAAAATGGTCACTAATCATATCATATCATATATATACAGCCGGAAACAGGCCTTTTCGGCCCTCCAAGTCCGTGCCGCCCAGCGATCCCCGTACATTAACACTATCCTACACCCACTAGGGACAATTTTTACACTTACATTTTACCCAGCCAATTAACCTACATACCTGTACGTCTTTGGAATGTGGGAGGAAACCGAAGATCTCGGAGAAAACCCACGCAGGTCACGGGGAGAACGTACAAACTCCTTACAGTGCAGCACCCGTAGTCAGGATCGAACCTGAGTCTCCGGCGCTGCATTCGCTGTAAAGCAGCAACTCTACCGCTGCGCTACCGTGCCGCCCGTATGCGTCCACTATTTCTAGAGCCACCTCCCTGTGTACCCTGGGATGCAGACCATCAGGCCCAGGGGACTTATCAACCTTCAGTCCCATTAGTCTACACAATACTATTTATCGCCTAATGCAAATGTCTTTCAGTTCCTCTACCCCCCTAGATCCTCTGTCCTCTAGTATCTCCTGGTGATTTTTTGTGTCTTCCTTAGTGAAGACAGACCCGAAGTACCTGTTCAACTCTTCTGCCATTTCCTTGTTACCCATAATAATTTCACCCGTGTCTGCCTTCAAGGGACCCATATTTGACTTTGCAACTCTTTTTCTCATAATATCGAAGGAAGCTTTTACTGTCCTTCTTTATATTCTTGGCCAGCTTCCCCTCGTACTTCATCTTTTCAGCCCGTTTCCCAATCCTCTGGCTTCCCGCTACCCTTTGCTGTGTTATACATCTTTTCTTCAGGGTTTTATTCCATCCCTAACTTCCCTTGTCAGCCACGGTTGCCTCCTACTCCCCTTAGAACCTCTCTTCCTCTTTGGAATGAAATGATCCTGCGTCTTCCGGATTATGCCCAGAAATTCCTGCCGTTGCTGTTCTACTGGCATTGCTGCTCGGATCCTTTTCCGGTCGACCTTGGCCAGATCCTCTCTCTGTAATGTCCCGTCATATCTGTTAGTCTTGTGTCATGTTCTGCGTTTAGATTCCCATGTCACGTCATGTCCACGTCTTGTCCTTAGTGCGGTTCGTCAAGTTAAAATCACTCATGTCAAGTCTCGTGCTCACTTCCTGTTTTAAGGTGAAACTTACCTCTTATCTCATTTCAGGTCCCTTGACTTCCTGCTATTGTAATTGTCAGCCCCGCCTTGATTGTTTCCACCTGTGTGCCCTTACCTCATGTATATATAGTCCACGCCTCCCTTTGTCCTGTGCCAGTTCGTCTTGTGGTTCATGTGCTCTCGGTCATTGATTCTCGACTTACCCGCATTGTTTCCAAGTTCTTGTCAAGCGTAGTATAGTTAGTGAGTATCCTAGTAAGTATTTTTGTAACTAATGTTTTTGTAGCTAAGTACGTTTATGGTTTTGGTTTGTATCGCAGTGTTCTTTAATTTGGAAATTAAAGAACGCCTTTTTTTCTCCAAATTGACTGTTGTGTGTGAGTCGTGCGTTTGAGTCCAGTTCCTGTGCGCCTCAGAACCTAACAGAACGAACTGGCCATAATATGGACTCAGCCGACTCTAAGATTTGGAAATCAGCCGTTGCCAACCAGGGCACTATGATCCAGCACCAGGAGGAGCAGCTGCGCTCAGTCAGTCACGGGGTGCGCGAGCTGAACGATCGACAAGGCGAGTTCCAGTCATCAGTGACGACCCAGATTAACCACCTCGCTGTACAACTCCATCGGGTTCTGGCTCGTCTCGACCCAACCTCGGCAGCTTCTCCACTGGCTCACGTTGAACCTCCAGCCGGCCATCCGCCTGCTGTTCCGGCCACGCCTGCGAACCCCACGCTGATTCTCTGGAGACTCTGAGAATTGTAGATCATTCCTTGTACAATGTGATCTCCACTTCAAGCATAACCCTGCACACTTCCCCTCAGACCAGGCCAGGGTAGCATTTATTGTGTCCCATTTGACGGGACGAGCCGCAGCATGGGCCACTGCGGAGTGGTCTCGGGGCTCCACAGTCTGCCAGGATCTAGACCTCTTCCAAAGAACATTTAGCAGTATTTGTGATCACACTTCCTCTGCTAGGGAAGCTTCCCGAGTCTTACTGCAGCTAAAACAGAACACTCGCCCAGTGATAGACTATGCCATTGACTTCCGAACCCTTGCAGCAGACAGTGGGTGGAATATGCCTGCACAAGTGGATGCATTCATGAATGGGTTGTCGGAGGCTATAAAGGACAGACTTTCACCTTTTGAGTTACCCAGTGATCTAGAGACATTAATTACCAGGGCTACTCGTGTCGATAACAGGATAAAGGAAAAGGAAAGACACCAGGCTGCTGATCGTCCTCCCAATCACCAGGGGCGCTCCTCCGGGTCCTTCACACTCTGAAGGGGGAGGGTGAGCAGCCAGTTGTCGTGGTGCACGTTGGCACCAACGATTTAGGTAATAAACGGGATGAGGTCCTACAAGGTGAATTTAGAGAGCTAGGGGATAAACTAAAAAGTAGGACCTCAAGGGTAATAATCTCTGGATTACTACCAGTGCCACGTGCTAGTCAGAGTAGGAATAGGAGGATATTTCATATGAATACGTGGCTTGAAAAATGGTGCAAGGGGGAGGGATTCCAATTTTTAGGACATTGGAACCAGTTCTGGGAGAGGTGGGACCAGTACAAACAGGACGGTCTGCACCTGAGCTGGAATGGAACCAATGTCCTAGGGGGAGTGTTTGCTAGTGCTGTCGGGGAGGATTTAAACTAATGTGGCAGGGGGATGGGAGCTGGAGCAGAAAGACAGAGGGGTGTAAAATGAGGGTAGAAGCAACAGGTAGCAAGGTGAAAAGTAAAAGTGGCAGGCAGACAAATCCAGGGCAAAAATCAAAAAGGGCCACTTTTCAACATAATCGTACAAGGGGTAAGAGAGTTGTAAAAACAAGCCTGAAGGCTTTGTGTCTCAATGCAAGGAGTATACGTAATAAGGTGGATGAATTAAATGTGGAGATAGTTATTAATGATTATGATATAGTTGGGATTACGGAGACATGGCTCCAGGGTGACCAAGGCTGGGAGCTCAACATCCAGAGATATTCTATATTCAGGCGGGATAGACAGAAAGGAAAAGGAGGTGGGTAGCGTTACTGGTTAGAGATGAGATTAAAGCAGTGGAAAGGAAGGACATTAGCTTGGAGGAAGTGGAATCGATATGGGTAGAGCTACGAAACACTAAGGGGCAGAAAACGCTAGTGGGAGTTGTGTACAGGCCACCTAACAGCAGTAGGGAGGTTGGGGATGGGATCAAGCAGGAAATTAGAAATGCATGCACTAAAGGCGCAGCAGTTATAATGGGTGACTTCAATCTACATATAGATTGGGTGAACCAAACTGGCAGGGGTGCTGAGGAAGAGGATTTCTTGGAATGTTTGAGAGATGGTTTTCTAAACCAACATGTCGAGGAACCAACGAGAGAACAGGCCATTCTAGACTGAGTATTGAATAATGAGGAAGGGTTAGTTAGCAGTCTTGTTGTGCGAGGCCCCTTGGGCAAGAGTGATCATAATATGGTAGAGTTCTTCATTAGGATGGAGAGTGACAAAGTCGATACAGAAACACGTGTTCTGAACTTAAAGAAAGGTAACTTTGAGGGTATTAGGCGTGAATTGTCCAAGATAGACTAGCGATTGATGCTGAAAGGGTTGACGGTGGACATGCAATGGAAGGCATTTAAAGGTCGCATGGATGAACTACAACAAGTGTTCATCCCAGTTTGGCAAAAGAACAAACCAGGAAAGGTAGTGCATCCGTGGCTAACAAGGGAAATCAAGGATAGTATTAAAACAAAAGATGAAGCATACAGATTAGCCAGAAAAAGTAGCATACCAGAGGACTGGGAGAAATTCAGAGTCCAGCAGAGGAGGACATAGGGCTTAATTAGGAAACGGAAAATAGATTATGAGGGAAAACTGGCAAGGAACATAAAAACAGACTGCAAAAGCTTTTATAGATATGTCAAGAGAAAAAGATTAGTTAAGGCAAATGTAGGTCCCTTGCAGTCGGAAACAGGTGAATTGATCATAGGGGACAAGGAGATGGCAGACCAATTGAACAAATACTTTGGTTCTGTCTTCACTAAGGAAGACATAAACCGTCTGCCGGAAATAGCGGGGGACCGGGGGTTTAAAGAGATGGAGGAACTGAGGGAAATCCAGTTTGTCTGGAAGTGGTGTTAGGTAAATTAAATGGATTAAAGGCAGATAAATCCCAAGGGCCAGATAGGCTGCATCCCAGAGTGCTTAAGGAAGTAGCCTCAGAAATAGTGGATGCATTAGTGATAATTTTTCAAAACTCTTTAGATTCTAGAGTAGTTCCTGAGGACTGGAGGGTAGCTAATGTAATCCCACTTTTTAAAAAGGGAGGGAGAGAGAAAACGGGGAATTATAGACCAGTTAGCCTAACATCGGTAGTGGGGAAAATGCTAGAGTCAGTTATTAAAGATGTGATAGCATTACATTTGGAAAGTGGTGAAATCATCGGACAAAGTCAGCATGGATTTACCAAAGGCAAATCATGTCTGACGAATCTTATAGAATTTTTCGAGGATGTAACTAGTAGAGTGGATAAGGGAGAACCAGTCGATGTGTTATATCTGGACTTTCAGAAGGCCTTCGACAAGGTCCCACATAGGAGATTGGTGTACAAACTTAAAGCACACGGTATTGAGGGTTTAGTGTTGAGGTGGATAGAAAATTGGTTGGCGGACAGGAAGCAAAGAGTAGGAATAAACGGGTCCTTTTCGGAATGGCAGGCAGTGACTAGTGGGGTACCGCAAGGCTCAGTGCTGGGACCCCAGTTATTTACAGTGTATGTTAATGATTTGGACGAGGGAATTGAATGCAACATCTCTAAGTCTGCGGATGACACGAAGCTGGGTGGCAGTGTTAGCTGCGAGGAGGATGCTAGGAGGCTGCAGAGTGACTTGGATAGATTAGGCGAGTGGGCAAATGCATGGCAGGTGCAATATAATGTGGATAAATGTGAGGTTGTCCACTTTGGCGGCAAGAACAGGAAAGCAGAGTATTACCTGAATGGTGACCGATTGGGAGAAGGGGAGATGCAATGTGACCTGGGTGTCATGGTGCACCAGTCATTGAAAGCAAGCATGCAGGTGCAGCAGGCAGTGAAGAAAGCGAATGGTATGTTGGCATTCATAGCAAGAGGATTTGAGTTTAGGAGCAGGGAGGTTCTGCTGCAGTTGTGCAGGGCCTTGGTGAGACCGCACCTGGAGTATTGTGTGCAGTTTTGGTCTCCTAACCTGAGGAAAGACGTTCTTGCCTTAGAGGGAGTACAGAGAAGGTTCACCAGATTGATCCCTGGGATGGCGGGACTTACATATGAGGAAAGACTAGATAGACTGGGCTTGTACTCGCTGGAATTTAGAAGACTGAGGGGGGATCTTATAGAAACATATAAAATTCTTAAGGGGTTGGAGAGGCTCGATGCGGGAAGATTGTTCCCGATGTTGGGGGAGTCCAGAACTAGGGGTCACAGCTTAAGGATAAGGGGGAAGTCTTTTAGGACCGAGATGAGAAAACATTTCTTCACACAGAGAGTGGTGAGTCTGTGGAATTCTCTGCCACAGAAGGTAGTTGAGGCCAGTTCGTTGGCTATATTTAAGAGGGAGTTAGATGTGGCCCTTTTTGCTAAAGGGATCAGGGGGTATGGAGAGAAGGCAGGTACAGGCTACTGAGCTGAATGATCAGCCATGATCATATTGAATGGCGGTGCAGGCTCGAAGGGCCGAATGGGCTACTCCTGCACCTATTTTCTATGGTTCTATGTTTCTAAGAAGTCATCGTTCCCTGTCCATCGCTGGCCGGAGAAAACAGCGCCCTCTCAGCCGTCGGAGGAACCCATGCAGCTTGGACGAAGCAGGCTGACTCCGGAGCAGCGACAGCACCGCCTGAAGGACGGAGCCTGCTTTTACTGCGGTCAACAAGGACACCGTCTGTCCGACTGCTCGGTAAAAGGGGTGGCTCACCAGTGAAAAGGAGGACACTGATGAGTCAATTCCCCGTTTCGGACTTACCTCCTCGACCTCTGACACAGATAACCTTCACTCTGAATCAGCAAATTGTGACTCGGGGGGTTTTGATCGACTCCGGAGCCGACGAGAGTCTCATGGACTGGACTCTAGCTCGATCGTGTAAGGTTAAATCTGTGCCCTTGTTGCAACTTATTGTGGCGAGCGCTTTAGATGGACGTCAGTTGTTTGAGATAACTCATCGTACAGAACCTGTCAAAGTCATGTTCAATGCTAACCATGTGGAGATAATGTCTTTTCACTTGTTTGACTCAGCTCAACATCCCTTGGTCTTTGGTTTCCCCTGGCTGCAGAAACACAATCCTCAGATTGATTGGCGATCTGGTAAGATCAGACGATGGGGGGTTGAGTGCACACAATCATGTTTTGTTGAACCAGTGAACAAAGGGGTGAGTTACGGGAAGATCGGGGCGGTTTTGGGAATAAATGTTCTTAAATCTGAAGAAATAAAGATTTCTAATGATGATGATGACTATCCCGATCTGCCGAAGGATCCACCCTGTTACCATGAACTGAAGGAGGTGTTCAACAAGTCCAGGGCCACCACCCTACCTCCTCATCGACCTTTCGACTGCGCTATCAACCTGCTGCCGGGGGGCCCTATTCCCAAGGGGCGACTGTACTCCATATCCGGCCCCGAGAGGAAGGCGATGGATGAGTACATTGAGTCTTCCCTGAGGACGGGCATTATTCGCCCGTCCTCCTCGGCAGCAGGCACGGGGTTTTTCTTTGTGGGCAAGAAAGATGGGTCACTTCGTCCCTGCATAGATTACAGCCCCCTAAACGAGATTACGATCAAGAATCGTTACCCACTTCCTTTGATGTCTTCTGCTTTTGAACTGTTGCACAAAGCCAAAGTATTCACTAAACTAGACTTAAGGAAAGCATACCACCTAGTGAGAATCAGAGAGGGGGATGAGTGGAAAACTGGGTTTAACATCCCTAACGGGCACTACGAGTATTTGGTGATGCCGTTCGGGTTAACCAATGCCCCCGCAGTCTTCCAAGCTTTTATGAACGAGGTCCTCAGGGAATTTCTCAATGAGTGTGTTTTTGTCTACCTTGATGACATTCTTATCTTCTCTCCAGACATACAGTCTCATGAGCGTCATGTCAAGTGTGTGTTGCAGAAGTTCCTAGCTAACCGTCTGTATGTGAAGGCCGAGAAGTGCGACTTCCACGCAGACACAATGTCCTTTCTGGGCTACATTATATCGGCCGACCACATCGAGATGGACCCTGATAAGGTCAGTGTGGTGGCCAATTGGCCCACCCCCACTAACAGAAAGAAGGTGCAACAGTTTCTCGGATTTGCAAACTTTTACAGACGTTTTATTAGAGACTTCAGTGCTGTTGCTGCTCCTCTGCACTCTCTCACGTCTTTCAATACCCAGTTCCAGTGGAATCCTCAGGCCGAAGCCGCCTTCCAGCGCCTCAAAACTTTGTTCAGCAACGCTCCTGTTCGGACCATCCCAGATCCCCAGAGACAGTTCATTGTGGAGGTGGATGCCTCCAACGAGGGGATTGGGGCGGTACTTTCCCAGAGAGCGGAGAAGGACAACCGGATTCATTGCTGCGCCTACCTGCCACGTAAGTTAACCCCAGCAGAAAAGAATTACGATGTCGGAAACAAAGAACTGCTGGCGGTTAGAGCCGCATTGGGGGAGTGGAGGCACTGGCTGGAGGGGGCCGAGCAGCCTTTTCTGGTATGGACAGATCACAAGAACCTGGAATACATCCGTAAAACCAAGAGACTCAACACACGTCAGGCCAGATGGACTCTGTTTTTTAGTAGGTTCAACTTTTCTCTGTCTTACAGGCCCGGTTCCCAGAACACAAAACCAGACGCCCTGTCCCGACTTTATGACCCTGAACCTGATACCAGAGAACCCGAACCTATCCTGCCACTTAACCGTGTGGTAGGAGCGGTGTCTTGGCAGATCGAAACAGATGTGAAGCAGGCTAATGATGAGACTCCAGCACCGAGTGGTTGTCCCACTAACCGTTTGTTTGTTCCTGTGACATTACGCCCCCAGGTAATCCACTGGGCTCACACGTCCCTGCTCACATGCCATCCAGGTGCCAAGAGAACTGTTTTTGTGGTTAAACAGCGTTTTTGGTGGCCTTCACTTGAGAAGGATGTAGCTGAATATGTGGCCGCCTGCCCTGTCTGTGCAAGGAGCAAGCCCTCCAGACAAGCCCAAGCGGGCCTGCTGCACCCACTTTCAGTCCCTCAGAGGCCCTGGTCCCACATCTCTATTGACTTTGTTACTGGGTTGCCGGCCTCCAAAGGTAACACAACTGTCCTGACGATGGTAGACCGATTTTCAAAGATGGTACATTTTATCGCTGTGGCCAAGCTCCCCTCTGCCAAAGAGACGGCAGAGGTAATGATGTCTCACGTTTTCCGTATCCATGGTTTCCCCACAGACATTGTCTCGGACCGAGGCCCTCGGTTTGTGTCCAAGTTTTGGAGTGAGTTTTGTTCCCTCATAGGTGCCACCGTCAGCCTGTCTTCTGGTTACCATCCGCAATCCAATGGCCAGACTGAGCGGATGAACCAAGAGCTCGAGACCTGCTTGTGCTGTCTGGTCGCGCAGACCCGGACCACCTGGAGCGACCATCTCATCTGGGTCGAGTACGTACGCAACACGCTTCCTACGGCTGCCACGGGACACACACCCTTCCAGTGTGCCTACGGCTATCAGCCCCCCTTGTTCTCGGCTTATGAGGTTGAGGTGACGGTGCCTTCTGCCCAAGCCATGATCCGACACTGTCGCCGAATCTGGGACGGAGCTCGGAGGGTTCTACTCCGAGGTCAGTCCCGGATGAAAGCGGCAGCCGACCGCCACCGCAGATCCGCTCCGCATTATCGCCCAGGCCAGAATGTATGGCTGTCGACAAAGGACATCCACTTCACGTCCACGCCAGAAAGCTGGCTCCAAGGTTCGTGGGTCCATTTCCCATTTCGAAAGTCATTAACCCTGTTTCGGTCTGTCTACAACTCCCCAGGTCATTAAGGGTTCACCCTACATTCCACGTCAGCAAAATAAAACCGGTGAAGGAAAGTGCACTTGTGCCCGCCTCCAAGCCCCCTCCACCCCCCGGCTCGTCGACGGTGGTCCGGCCTACACAGTTAAGGCACTTCTTGCAGTCCGCAAGAGAGGTCGCGGTCGCCAGTTTCTGGTCGACTGGGAAGGCTACGGTCCTGAGGAGAGGTGCTGGATTCCTGCCAGCTTCATTTTGGATAAGACTTTGATCAAGGACTTTGACAAGACTCATCCTGACCAGCCTGGACCGTCAGGAGTCGGTCCTAAAGGGGGGGGGGGGGGGGTACTGTAATGTCCCGTCATATCTGTTAGTCTTGTGTCATGTTCTGTGTTTAGATTCCCATGTCACGTCATGTCCACGTCTTGTCCTTAGTGCGGTTCGTCAAGTTAAAATCACTCATGTCAAGTCTCGTGCTCACTTCCTGTTTTAAGGTGAAACTTACCTCTTATCTCATTTCAGGTCCCTTGACTTCCTGCCATTGTAATTGTCAGCCCCGCCTTGATTGTTTCCACCTGTGTGCCCTTACCTCATGTATATATAGTCCACGCCTCCCTTTGTCCTGTGCCAGTTCGTCTTGTGATTCATGTGCTCTCGGTCATTGATTCTCGACTTACCCGCATTGTTTCCAAGTTCTTGTCAAGCGTAGTATAGTTAGTGAGTATCCTAGTAAGTATTTTTGTAACTAATGTTTTTGTAGCTAAGTAAGTTTAGGGTTTTGGTTTGTATCGCAGTGTTCTTTAATTTGGAAATTTGGAGGGTGGTGTTAATTTGGAAATTAAAGAACGCCTTTTTTCCTCCAAATTGACTCTTGTGTGTGAGTCGTGCGTTTGAGTCCAGTTCCTGTGTGCCTCAGAACCTAACACTCTCATGCGTTCAAAGATTTTATGGGAACCCGGGGGCAACCTTTTCACACAGAGGGTGGTGTGTATATGCAGCCAGCTGCCAGAGGAGGCAGTTCAGGCAGGTGATAGTAAACCTTTAGACGATATTTGGACTGGTACATGGATAGGAAAGGTTTAAATGGATATGGGCCAAATGTGGGCAGATGGGACTAGTGAAGATGGAACATCTTGGTCGACATCGACTTGCTGGGCCGAAGGCACTGTGTCCGTGCTGTATGACTCTATCTCCTTTGAACTTTGCTCCACTCACCATAAAGACATCCACTCTGATATTTGATTTTGCATCCTGGGGAAAAGATTCTGACTGTCTCCCCTGTCTGTGCCCTTTAATTTGATATACTTTTCGCTGGTCTCCTCGCAACCTCTGTCATTCCAGTGGAATTAATCCATATCTGGCCGACCTCACCTTGTATCTAATGCCCCCTAATCCAGTCATCACGGTGGTAAAAACCAATTCTACACCCTCTCCAAGGCCTCCACATACTTCCCGTAATGGGGCAACCAGTACCGCACAAAATACTCCAAGTGCAGTCTAACCAAGTTGCTGAACTGTGCTGTTGTACTGCTTGGGATGGGAGGACGGGGTGTTAGAATATTGCAGTCAGAACTGGGAACACCCCCATTTCAAAATTAAACTAAAGCAAGCGCCATTTTAACCGAAGGAAGAACTGTAAGAAAGTCATAATTGCAGAAGATTCAATAGTTAGGGGAACAGACCGGCGTAATGGTGCCTGGAATTGAGATTCCAGGGCATTTAGTTGCTTCCTTGGTGACAAGGTCAAACAAATAATTGATTGCTAATTGATTCTGAAAGGGAAGGATAAACAGCTAGAGGTGGGGTCCATACACTAAGAACATCTGTAGAAAAATGGAAGTTCTTGCAATAGAGTTTAGAGAAGTGGATAACATTATTTTACAAAACAGGACCTCAAAGATTATAATCTTCAGATTACATCAAGGCAATATACTATTAAGTACAGAGATTATACAATAAAGGACATGAATGAGTAAATCGAGAAATAGATCTATGAGTCTTTGGAGCCTTTAGTGGGATAGGTGGGCCCGAAACGCAATAATTTTGCAGTGGGTTTGTTAGTGCTATTGGGGAGATGTTATAGTAGCTGAGTGAGAAAATGGGAAGAGTGAAGGGAAATCAGCAATGGGAAAAGGGAAACAGCAAGGAGTATTTGGAATAGTAGTCAGCAAAATAACTGGCAAAGATGTTAAACAGTGAAAAGATTCAAAACAAAAATGTCAAAACAATAATATTAAATGTGCTGTATCTGAATTCCCAGAGAATTCACAATAAAGTATCTGAACACCCAGAACATTCACAATAATAAATGAATTTATGATACATTTGAATGCAATCAGTGTGATTCAATTACTGAAAGATGGCTGCATGAGAACCAAAACAGGAAGAAATATTCTAGTGGGAGATACGGGCGAACGTGACTGACAATGGAAGTCAAGGACACTATAAAACTAAAAGAAAAGGCGTATAACATAGCAAAGATTAATGGGAAGCCAGAGGACAGGGAAGCTTTTAAATAACAGCAGATGTTAACTAAAGAGACAAGACGGGGAGAAAGGGAGAAATACGAAGGTAAGCTCGACAATAATCTAAAAGAGGATAGCAAGAGTTTCTTCAGTTATATAAAGAGTAAGAGAGAAGCAAGAGTGGGCGTTGGACCGCTGGAGAATCATACAGAAGAACCATGCAGATCATGGTGTAGAACGTGCAGCAATAGTAAAGTTCAAAGGACGGACAGGAAATACCTACAGGTCTTTAGTGAAATACGTCTATTAGTGTTTCTGAGGTGCGGTGGCCACAGTGCCTGGCCGGAACGCTCGTTGGTCGGCGGGAGCTCGCCCGAAGGCTGCATGTTTGTTGTAACTGGGAACATGCCCAAAGGCTTGGTGGTTGGTGAGACCGGGGACCCACATGAAGGATCGTCGGTCGGCATAACTTGGAGGGAGCTGGAGACGTCGGACGCTGGAAAGGGGACCGTTAGGAGGGTGAAGGTAATGCCCCTGAGACACAAAGACGGCTAGGCGAGGAAAGGGACTTCGGTTCACAGGAGTGGCTCCAGTTTCCCGAGCGTGCCGGCCGACCGGATTTTGGACTGTGAATAAGGCACCAGTACATGTAATATTTGCAAATATAATTTCTCTATTCAATTGCATATATGACAAATAGAACATTGTGACCAAACAGTGGATGTCACATTAAAACATAGAACAGTACAGCACATGAACTGTCCCTTCAGCCCACATTGTGCCGAACACGATGTCAAGCCAAACACTGCACATAATCCATATCCCTCCATTTACTGGATTTGTATCCATGTGCCAATCCAAAAGCATCATAAACGTCACTATTGTATCTGCCTCCACCACCACTCTTGACTCTGCGTTCCTGGCACCCTCTACTAACTGTGTAAACAGATAGCCTTGCACATTTCTTTGCAACTTTGCCCTCTCCCGTTAAATCTATGTGCTCTTGTATTTGATATTTCCATCCCGGGGAAAAAAGGTTCCGACATCTTCCCTGTCTATGCTTCTCATGATTTTATAAACTTCCAGCGGGTCTCCCCTCAAACTCCAGCATCCCAGGGACAACAAACAAAGGCTGCCAAATCTGTCTAACCTTGCATGAGCGTGGCATAAAGCAGGTAATTTAGATATGTGTAACAGGGATGAAAGGGCAATCAGTGGAGACTTTAACCTATATCTTTCCGTTTTGGGGATAGAGCACATAAACAGGTCTTTCGGCCCACTGTATCCGTGCCATCCAGCAATCCCCACACACCTAAACTATCCTACACACAGAAGGGACAATCCACCCCCAGTGGAGGCCTCTCTATAATGGAGTCCTCGCCCTTTACATCGAGAACCTAGGTTGGAGAGTGTTGCACAGAGCTGTTTCATGGTGCAGATATTTATGTCAGTTCACGGTCTCGCCAGCCGACTGCCATTTCTGTAGCTAGGAAGAGACCATATTCCACATATATATGGAGTGTGAGAGGCTGCAGTCCCAGTATCTGCAGGGGCTGCTCCTCGAGTTCTGGTTGCATTTTACACCCACAATTTTGGTATTTGCGCACAAGGTAGGAAGTGGGGAGGGGTGATTGGGAAGGTGGGATCTACCTGTTGGTTTGTTCCTGGTCCTGGCTAAGATGGCCATCAAAGGGTCCAGGCAGCAGGCAGTTGACGGTAACACCAGAGTCGGCTGCCTACCCCTGTTCTGGGCCTATGTCCGGGCTCGCATGTCCCTGGAGAGGAGCCATTTTGCGTTTATTAGTTATTTTTGCATATTATTATTATTATTATCTTGTATCCTGCTGTAGTTTGGACACTGTAGAGTTAATGCGATGCTTACGTATTACGTATACTTACGTATTACGTATGCGGAGCTAGAGTTACGGCAGTTTTATACGTGTTGGTAGTGGGAGACGAGAAGGCGCTGACAGAGGTTCAGCCAAAGGTTCTGCCAAAAGATTCATTAGCCAAGATATATTCGGTTGTAGATCTTATTGACAAAAAGATTAATACAGATTTCCATCGAAGATAAATCTGGCAGTTCGTATCAATCGCATAGACTCTGGTAAGATATGGAATTTTACCTAGCAAAGTAATACCCAGTCGATGACAAGAGATAGGCCAATATATTGTATTGCGACTTCAAACTAACTCAAACGTCGAGATGGTCTCTGTTATTGTTATTACTTGAGTCAAAAGATCATCGTTTCCCCGACCTATGCAAGTGGCAGCTTGGGAGCTAATTGATAGACGAGAAGCTGGCCGCTATATCATAAAATTCCATATCGTAAAATTCCATCTTTAGCTGAAGCGATCAGCTTGAATCTACTCCTCGGGATGTTCAGTCAGAATTTGCCTTCGCAAGAGATGAAGTGTGAGATCTTATCTGAACTGGAGCGATTCATCGTAAAATCTGCCTGAGCTGGAACGAATTATTGGAATTTACTCTTCGAAAGTTCAGAAAGCTTGTCTTTGCAAGAGACGTAGACAACAAAAGTTTGAAATAGCTAGACTGGATAAGGGACCAAAAAGCACATCTGGTGTTCGTCAACAAGCTTAGAATGTCTGAGATGAAATCTGATGTTGAGTCATAAGGTGACCATAGCGGAACACGGTCAAAATTGGAAAAAAGGGCCATTATGCTTACTGAAATTGGCAAAGACCTGGCTCATGAAAGCAATGAGAAGCTGAAGAGACATAAATATAAGATGGTTGAGATGACAATGGAAAACATCAAAGCTAATAAAATCAGCAAAGGAGGCTGAGGTGTGGTTCAATCTGAATCATCTTAACCACCTCAAAGACGAAATCTACGGCACCTACGAAACATTGAGACTGCTACAATTAGCACCAGAAGAATGGGATAAGCAAGATAAATGGATGCTGCAGGTGGTAGAAAGTGTCGATGGATTTAACCAAGATGTTATTGAATGGCTAAGACAAGTAGGTCTTGAGGCCGGACCCTCCAGGGTGACAATGACACAGAATCCATCGGACCTGGAGATAGTGCTTCAAATATTTCGACCTCTAAGTTGAGCATCAAATCTCGTGCATCTTCGACGCGCTCTGCTCGTAAGGAGACCGAGGCCAAAATGGCCGTTCTTGTTGAACAGGCTGCGTTCATGGAAAGGATGCATGAGTTTGAGGCACAAGAACGGCAATTACAAGAAGAACGGAGGACAACTGCAAGAAGAAGAAGATTGGAGGAGACGACAACTGCAAGAAGAAGAACGGAGGAGAAGACAACTGCAAGAAGAAGAAGGTTGTAGAAGGGAGAGCGATCGATTGAAAAGACAGAAGGAACAATTGAAACTAAGTGCTGAAGTGGCGAAGACCAAAGAGGTATTGTACAAATATGCTGGGGCAGTTTGAGGTTGAGAAGTAGGTGGTGCTGAGGCTGTGGAAGAGCATTAAGATGGGTAGGTCCCATGGCCAGATGGGATCTATCCCAGGTTTTTGAGGGAGGCAAGAGAGGAGATTGCAGGGGCCATGACAAGGATCTTTGTTTCTTTAACCACAAGTGATGCCCTGGAGAACTGGAGAGTGGCCAATGATGTTCTTTTGTTTAATCTAGTAACATAGAAATAGGTGCAGGATTAGGCCAATCAATACGATGATCGCTGATCATCCAAAATCAGTACCCCGTTCCTGCTTTTCCCCCATATTCCTTGATTCCGTTAGTCCGAAGTGCTAATTCTAACTCTCTCTTGAAAACTATTAAGAAGGGAAGTGGAGAGAATCCAGGGAACTGAAGGCCAGTGATCCTCACATCAGTGGTAGGGAAACTATTGGAGAGAATTCCTCAAGATAGGATTTATTCCTAGTTAGAAGAGAAGAAAGCGAATGGTATGTTGGCATTCATAGCAAGAGGATTTGAGTTTAGGAGCAGGGAGGTTCTGCTGCAGTTGTACAGGGCCTTGGTGAGACCGCACCTGGAGTATTGTGTGCAGTTTTGGTCTCCTAACCTGAGGAAAGACGTTCTTGCCTTAGAGGGAGTACGGAGAAGGTTCACCAGATTGATCCCTGGGATGGCGGGACTTACATATGAGCAAAGACTAGATAGACTGGGCTTGTACTCGCTGGAGTTTAGAAGACTGAGGGGGGATCTTATAGAAACATATAAAATTCTTAAGGGGTTGGATAGGCTCGATGCGGGAAGATTGTTCCCGATGTTGGGGGAGTCCAGAACCAGCGGTCATAGCTTAAGGATAAGGGGGAAGTCTTTTAGGACCGAGATGAGAAAACATTTCTTCACCCAGAGAGTGGTGAGTCTGTGGAATTCTCTGCCACAGAAGGTAGTTGAGGCCAGTTCATTGGCTATATTTAAGAGGGAGTTAGATGTGGCCCTTTTTGCTAAAGGGATCAGGGGGTATGGAGAGAAGGCAGGTACAGGCTACTGAGCTGAATGATCAGCCATGATCATATTGAATGGCGGTGCAGGCTCGAAGGGCCGAATGGCCTACTCCTGCACCTATTTTCTATGTTTCTATGTTTCTATGTTTCTAATAGGCTGATTAAGGATAGCCAGCACGACTTTGTGCGCAGCAGGTCTTTTTTTACGAACATGGGTGTATTTCAGGGAGGTGACGAAGGAGATTGAAGTTGGGTAGTGGATGTTGTGTGCCTGGATTTTAGGAAGGCTTTTGATTACGTCTCTCATGGTAGGCTGATCTAGAAGATTAAGATGCATCAAATTAACAGTGACTTGGTCGTATTGATTCAGAACTGGCTGACGCATAGAAGACAGTGTTGTGGTGGAAGGAAGATATTCTGGTTGGATGTCTGTGGTGTTGACCTACATCTAATTTGGCTCATGAGCATAAGTGATGGTTGTACCGCAATGGAGATTGCTTGGAACATTGTATAGTATTGGTATTCGTTCATTATTACCACGTGTAACTCGGTTTGTTTTACGTGCCATCCAGGCAACTCATAGCATGCTTGAAGACAATCAAACCATTCCTTCTCTCCAGAGATGCTGCCTGTCCTGCTGAGTTAGGCCAGCATTTAGTGTCTACCATTCCCGACTACAACAGGGTGTGCAAACGGTGAAAGCAAAGAGAGTGCAAATTGAACGTTACAATTTAGAGCAGCACAGTAGAGCAGTGGTATTGTTGGTGCTTCACAGCGCGGGAGACAAGGGTTCATTCCTGACCATGGGTGCTATCTATACAGTGTTTCTATGTTCTCCCTGTGACCGCATGGTGTTTCCCCAGGTGTTAGAGTCATGGAGGTATGCAGCGTGAAAACAGGCCCTTGGCCCAATTTACCCACGGCGACCAGTATGTCCCATCTACAGTAGTCCCACTTGTCTGCATTTGGCCCATATCCCTCTAAGCTATCCTGTCCATATACCTGTCTGAATATTTATTAAGTATGACAATAGTGCCTGCCTGAACTACCTTCCCTGGCAACTCGTTCCATAAACCCACCATCTAATGAGTAAAAAATGTATCTCTCAGCACCTATTAACTCTATCCCTCTCACCTGTATCCTCTGGTTCTCGATTCCCCCACTCTGGGCAAGAGACTGTGTTTTTATCTGATCTACTCCTCTCATGATTTTGTACATCTCTGTGAGATCACTCCTCTCCCTCCTGCACTCCCCTGCTCAACCTCTCTCTATAGCTCAGACTCCAGAGTCCTGGCAACATCCTTGTCAATCTTTTTATACCCGTTCCAACTTAACAACATCCTTCCTATAAATTGGTACCCAAAACTGAAATACATGCTATAAATGTGGTCTCATCGTCTGATATCATTGAGAGGTCATAACATGACCTCTCAACTTCGATGTTGAATACTCTGGCTGATGAAGGCCAATGGGCCAAAAGCCCTTTTGCCCACCCTATGTACCTGTGACTCCGCCTTCAAGAAATCTTGAACCTACACTCCGAGATCCCTCTGCTCTACAACACTCCCCAGAGCCCGACCATTCACTGTGTTGGTCCTGTCCATGTTAAACTTGTCAGAATTCAACATCTCTCATTTCTCTCTATTAAATTCCATCAATCATTCCATGGCCCACCTGACCAACTGATCAAAATCTTGCTGCAATTGTTCACTACCATCTTCATTATGTCCAATACCATCCACTTAAGTGCTCGGGCTGCCCCAATTTCCCCCCACGTTCAAAGACATGCAGTTTTGTAGATAAATTGACCCTGGTGAGTGGGATGTGAAACATGTAGAGCCCTGTGTACCTTTGTTTGTCTGAACATTCTCTGTAGTTTAGATCAGTTTAGAGATACAGTGTGGAAACAGTCTCTTTGGCCCACTGAGTCTATGCCGAACAATGATCACCTGTATACCAGTTGTGTGATGCAGGAAAAACATTCCCAATGTTGAGGGGCTCAGAACCAGGAGCCACAGCCTTAGAATAAAGGGGAGGCCATTTAAAACTGAGGTGAGAAGGAACTTTTTCACCCAGAGAGTTGTGAATTTGTGGAATTTTCTGCCACAGAGGGCAGTCGAGGCCAAATCACTGGATTAATTTAAGAGAGAGTTAGATAGAGCTCTGGGGGCTAGTGGAATCAAGGGATTTGGGGAGAAGTTGGGCACAGGTTACTGATTGTGGATGACCAGCCATGATCACAATGATTTTGGATGATCAGCCATGATCGCAATGAATGGCGGTGCTGGCTCTAAGGGCCGAATGGCCTCCTACTAGACCTGTTTTATATGTTTCTATGTTCTCAATTGTTACTTCATTTCCTGTATCACCTTCATGAATCATTTTTGACACTTCATCGTACTGACTTAACATGTTATTGTTTGAATGCAAGGAAAACATCGTTCTTCAAATTAACAGAATGTCTGGTTTGTGACTGTCCCAAGATCTGCGCCCGTCAGCAGGAGATGTAAACCTGGGTAATCTACTCGTCCACAAATGTTATGGTGGTTAACTGTTGGGTCGGCTGCGAACGATCCCAGTCTGGATTTGGCCATGGAGAGTCGCTACCCCGAGCGCTGGTCTGTCAAGAGCAACAATGGAGTCAGAATGGAAGAATGACAAACCGCATTAATGTTGAGGCACCCCATAAATATAAAGCAATGCTTCAACCTAGGTAGTTACATTGAGATTACCGACGGTTGAACTGGAGTAGCGAATCCACTCCCCATGATAGAATACGACAAACAGTATTCAAGTAGATTCAGTAAAGGGATGGTTGTATTGGACCGCTGCCACGCGTACCACTAAATGATGAGTAGTCCTCAATCGTAGTAAAGATCGGAGCGATTATCTCATGATTACTATCTATGTTGTGTTACAATGGAAAGAAAACGTTGTTTCTCCATTGGGATTTGAGGCGCACTGGATCAGAAAATGCGGGCTCCTTTGTTAAATGACGATACTGAACAGATATTGCGCAAGTTATTTTCAAGATCAGGCATATCTTGAGTTCTATAAATGAGGGTCATCTCGGGATCTGAACAACACTGCAGACTGAACGGGCTGGGAGCACCGAAAGCTCAATCACGTTCTCATAAAGGGAACCACAGATCTGTGCAACAGTTGGATTGGATGGAATTCAACAGAGATCATTTACTGTGTTCGTTTGCATTTAATTTCTGATGTCTGTTTTTTTTTAATCCCTTGGAAACATTTTGAATAATTTGCTGATTTCGATAACGCGTCCCTCCGGCAGAGCTGGACAGAAACGAACCCTCCAACAGCAGGATATGATGGACGCTTTTTTCTTTATATTCTACTCCCTTGTTACCGCGATTGGCATCCCTGGTAAGCACTTCTTGCAACAGATTAATTACGGAGAATTGACGACGTCAGACTGGCGAAAGAAGTTTATCCTGTTTTTATTTTCCTCACTCTTCATTTGTTGTTGAAGTTCCATTCATTATCAACAGTTCGCTGGTGACGTTGCTTCATATTTCCGCCCTTTTGGAGTATTTAGAATTATTTCACCACATGGTGATTGCTAGGTTACTAAATGTCGACCGGCGTGGCAATTCAGTTATACTAATTTTTCGTCTCGTACTTAGTATGCAAACTTAATGCACACGGTATTGTGGGTTCAGTATTGATGTGGATAGAGAACTGGCTGGCAGACAGGAAGCAAAGAATAGGAATAAACGGGTCCTTTTCAGAATGGCAGGCAGTGACTAGTGGGGTACCGCAAGGCTCAGTGCTGGGGCCCCAGCTATTTACAATATATATTAATGATTTGGACGAGGGAATTGAATGCAACATCTCCAAGTTTGCGGATGACACGAAGCTGGGGGCAGTGTTAGCTATGAGGAGGATGCTAGGAGGCTGCAACGTGACTTGGATAGGTTAAGTGGGCAAATGCATGGCAGATGCAGTATCATATCATCATCATATATATACAGCCGGAAACAGGCCTTTTCGGCCCACCAAGTCCGTGCCGCCCAGCGATCCCCGCACATTAACACTATCCTACACCCACTAGGGACAATTTTTACATTTACCCAGCCAATTAACCTACATACCTGTACGTCTTTGGAGTATAATGTAGATAAATGTGAGGTTATCCACTTTGGTGGCAAGAACAGGAAAGCAGACTATTATCTGAATGGTGGCCGATTAGGAAAAGGTGAGATGCAACGAGACCTGAGTGTCGTGGTACACCAGTCATTGAAAGTAGGCATGCAGGTGCAGCAGGCAGTGAAGAAAGCGAATGTTATGTTGGCATTCATAGCGAGGGGATTTGAGTATAGGAGCAGGGAGGTTCTGCTGCAGTTGTACAGGGCTTTGGTGAGACCACACCTGGAGTATTGCGTACAATTTTGTTCTCCTAATCTGAGGAAAGACATTCTTGCCATAGAGGGAGTACAGAGAAGGTTCACCAGATAGATTCCTGGGATGGCAGGACTTTCATATGAAGGAAGACTGGATAGACTCGGCTTGTACTCTCTGGAATTTAGAAGACTGAGGGGGGATCTTATAGAAACTTACAAAATTCTTAAGGGGTTGGACAGGCTAGATGCAGGAAGATTGTTCCCGATGTTGGGGAAGTCCAGAACAAGGGGTCACAGTTTAAGGATAAGGGGGAAGTCTTTTAGGACCGAGATGAGAACGTTTTTTTTCACACAGAGTGGCAAATCTGTGGAATTCTCTGCCACAGAAGGTAGTTGAGGCCAGTTCATTGGCTATATTTAAGAGGGAGTTAGATGTGGCCCTTGTGGCTAAATGGATCAGGGAGTATGGAGGGAAGGCAGGTACAGGATACTGAGTTGGATGATCAGCCATGATCATATTGAATGGCGGTGCGTACAGGCTCGAAGGGCCGAATGACCTACTCCTGCACCTATTTTCTATGTTTCTACTCTCTGGCCTAGCTCATTGGAGCTGATCCACAATTTCCATGGAAATGCGGACAAGTTCCCTTATTGCCATGGGCTGCAATGCGACTGCACATCCAAATTATTTGAAGACTTCCTATGTCTTTCGAATGCCTTCAAAATGCACCGACGCAATTCACACTGTGCATGTCCGCAACACTATCCAAACTTCTCGCTGTAGCCTTAATGTTGGGGGTAAATGTACCCGATATTTTATTTTTAAATCTGATCTAATTTGCTTTTATATTGAAATCGTCTCTAACCGTTAAAATTTGACGAGTTAGTTACCAAGGCGAAGTTTCCAAGACGTCTTGTTGCTCGACGGCGACATAACTCCCCGCCCGCTTCATCGGTTTGTGTGTTTGTTAACACATTGCCGGTGAATACGCGCGGGGGCTGTAATCCCTGCGAGGGACCACAGTAAAATGACCGGTATAAAGCACTTCATCGGAGCTATGAAAATGAGACCATTTATTCCCATTCTGGTTGTACGGATGCGCCGAGGTTATGGATGTCCACGAGGTGTAAATGTCCTGAAATTTGGTTTTCAGAAGCGCGTTGATTGTCTGTTGCAATTTATCACGTTGTTTATTTTACTTTCTTCCTCTCAAGTTAATCTGCTTGCAATCGTCATTCTCTGCCGTGGAAAGTGTGGTCTCTCCAAATGCATCACCTGCTATCTCGTGTCGATGGCTGCGGCGGATCTAATGGTTGTGATCATCTAAGTCCTGATGTACGAAATGATACAGGCAAACTTGTTTTGGTTTGAATCCTATTGGCACAACCTGGTCCTGGTTCTTAGAAATGCTCCGTTCTGTCTTGTTCACTATACCTTTTGCAATGTGGTTTTAGATTGGTCTGTGTGGCTTACGGTCGCTTTCACCTTCGATCGGTTTGTGGCCATTTGCTGGGCTAAGTTTAAGACAAAATACTGCACCCCAAAAATTGCGGGATTGATTATTGGTATAATCTGCGTCACCTTCTGTCTAAAGAACATACCTTTTTATTTCCGGTATATGAGGATATCGGGTAATTATTCCGGTTATTGGGAGTGTAGAGGTAAACCCCTGCTTCGTGATACTGGAGAGGTCCAGGGTCTTTATTGGATGGACGTACTGTTGAACCCGCTGCTCCCTTTCTTCCTCATTTTGACTCTCAATTCACTGACTGTCAGTCGGATCCTGGTGGCGAGCAAACGCCGGCGGGCGCTTAAGGGACAGAGAAATGGCAGCAAGCAGCGAGATCCTGAGATGGAGACCCGGCGACAATCCATCATTCTCCTCTTCACCTTGTCTGCGAGTTTCCTTCTGTGCTGGGCGACAACCACGCTGGTCTTCATTCTCATGAGATGTCTCTACACAGACCTGGAGACGTCTATCCGGCTTTTTTATGCAAAGGAAGTGGGGTATGCTGTTCAGCTTCTCAGCTGCTGCGCAAACACCTTTATTTACGGAGTGACTCAGACCAAATTTAGAGAGCAACTGAAGATTGCGATCTGCTTTCCCATTACTCCGTTCGTTAAAATGTTGAGGTACTGTGTATCGAAAGGTAAAATGGTTCAATAACATTCTTCTATTCTGAGAAAGCAGAGAATTTCTGCACCTTCACTGGACACGACCTCGGTGCACCCAGTGCACGCTAATCTGATATTAGATCTAATCGTCACAGTCCGAGACGTCTCGATTCATTCATTTCCAATATAGAATGTAAAGATTATTTTCAAGTCGGGACTAATTTTCAAACACATTTTGTTTACCATCAATGACGTATTGTGAGTTAACGTTGTTGGTATCGTGCACAGATACGGATAGCGACACACCCTGTGATTCTCAACGTCTCCCCGACGCCTGTGAAACACTGACAAGTGTTATAGCTGTATTCAGTGACTGATTCCATTATTTACAGTGCATTCAGGAAGTATTCAGACCCCTTCACTTTTCCACATTTTGCTACGTTAGTCTTATTTAAAAATGGATTAAATTCATTTTTTTATCATCAATCTACACACAATACCCCATAATCAATAAAGCGAAAACAGGTGCCTAGAAATGTTTGCAAATTAATTGGAAAGAAATAACCGAAATATCACATTCACATAAGTATTCAGACCCTTTACTCAGTACTTTGTTGAGGCACCTTTGGGAGCGATTACAACCTCAAGTCTTCTTGGATATGACGTTACAAGCTTGGCACACCTGTATTTGGGTAATTTCTCCAATTCTTCTCGCTTGAGAGCAGATCCTCTCAAGTTCTGCCAGGTTGGATGGGGAGCGTCGAAGCACAGCTACTTTCAGGTCCCGCCAGAGATATGCGATCGCGTTCAAGTCCGGGCTCTGGCTGGGCCACTCAAAGACATTGTCACCAAACCACTCCTGCGTTGACTCCGCCCCAGTCTGACGCCAGAACGCTCTGGAGCAGGTTTTCATAAAGGATCTCTCTGTACTTTGCTCCGTTCATCTTTCCCTCGATCCTGACCGGTCTTCCAGTTACTGCCGCTGAAAAACATCCCCACATCCTGATGCTGCCACCACCATGCTTCACTGTAGGTATGGTATTTGTCAGGTGAGGAGCGGTGCCGCTTGGCATTCAGGCCAAAGAGTTCAATCTTGGTTTCATCAGACCAGAGAAGCTTGTTTCTCATGGTCTGAGAGTCCTTTAGGTGCCTTATGACAAACTCCAAGCGGGCTGTCAAGTGCCTTTTACTGAGGAGTGGCAACCGTCTGATCACTCTTCCATAAAGGCCTGGTTGGTGGAATGCTGCAGATATAGTTGTCCTTCTGGAAGTTTCTCCCATCTTCACAGAGGAGCCCTGGAGCTCTGTCAGAGTTACCATCGGGTTCTTGGTCACTTGACCAAGGCCATTCTCCCCCAATTGCTCAGTTTGGCTGGGCGGCCAACTCTATGAAGAGTCCTGGTGGTCCCCAATTTCTTCCATTTAAGAATGACGGCGACAACTGGGCTCCTCGGGACCTGCAATCCTGCAGAAACTGTTTTATACCCTTCCCCAGATCTGTGCCTCGACACAACCCTGTCTCGGAGGTCTACGGACAATTGCTTCGACTTCATGGCTTGGTTTTTGCTCTGAGATACACTGTCAACAGTGGGACATTATATAGACAGGTGTATGCCCTTCCAAATCATGTCCAATCAATTTAATTTACCACTGTTGGACTCCAATCAAGTTGTAGAAACATCTGAAGGATAATCAATGGAAACAGGATGAACCTAAGTTCAATTTTGAGTGTCATAGCAAAGGGTCTGAATACTTATGTAAATGTGATATTTCAGTTATTTATTTTTAATTACTTTGTAAAAAATTCTAAACAACTGTTGTCGCGTTTTTATTATGGTGTATATGTGTACATTGATGATTAAAAAAAGAATTTAATCAATTTTAATATAAAGCTGTAACATATCAAAATGTGGAAAAAGTGAAGGGGTCTGAATACTTTCTGAATGCACTGTAGTAAAGTAACGCTTCAAATCTGCGCGGTGTGAAATATAGATACCAATGATCACAATATAGCCACCGTCGCTTCCTACCCGAGGACTCTCCGCACATCGCCACTTACCCAATGCTCCCCACGCTGGGAACTCCCCTTCCCACTTCGCCCGGCGCCCCATGTCTGACTCAGCTACCCGGAGCGGGACATTCCACGACCCGACTTACCCGCCCAGACTGTTCCGCCCCAATGGTCCAACCTACCCCTTAAAGGGACACCTCTTCACCACTCCCTTCGCCATGCCCCTCATGGCCCGGATCCACAAGCCGCCCGGCATTTCCACCTTGCACCCCTCCGTCAGGCGCCCTCTCCGGCCCCTTCCCCCCTCCCCCAGCCCCACTATATCGCTCCCATTTACCACTCTTTCCATCTGCCTTTCCCCCCTTCTCCCCCCCTTCTACCGGCTCCCTTTCGCCGCAAGCTCCCATTTGCTCGGTTGCTCCCTGGCCCAGCACCCCCTGTCCCGGCTCTCTCTGCCGGTGCCCCTCCCTGGCCGGCTCCCCTCGCCCGCAATCCATCGCCCTCCCAACGTGGACCGCCCCCTTCACACAGACCCCTCTTCCGTGGGCTCCGATTCGCCCTGCCCCCACTTCGCCCGTACCAGCCTTGCCCCCCTAATCCCGATCACTACTTCATCCACACCTTCCTTGCTCTATCAATTGGTGTATTCTCTCTATAGTCACGTTAAACACTGACCAGATCTCATCTGCAACTGATCCATATGGTGACGCTGGTCTTGCCCTATCAGAGATATTCCCCCATGTGCCAACCATTACTTCGATTTCTCTACGGCTTGAAACATTTTTTTTGTCTCTTTTCTACACTTGATGGAGGGTTTTTGAACAAAGCTTTGCTTCTCTCTCCACTAGTGCTGCCTCACCTGCTGAATGTTTGCAGCATTTTTAGTTTAACACTGAAATGATAACCAGTGGAATTTAATAAGAGGAAACGCGTGACGTGGGATTATTTATGTCCAGCAGCACTAGTGTGGAGACAGACTTTTAACGTACAGATCAATGGATTTTCACAAGATCTCAGTTCCCCAAAACTGCAGCTGTTGCAAATCTGAAATTTAAAAAAAGAACACATGAAATAAGCAGCAGTTCAAAATATTCAGCGTTTATTTCAAACTTGCTGTTCCTTTGGTTGCTTTTGAAACACTTTGTGATGTTCATTATAACTTCAGTAAACCGATCTTTTCTTTTGAGTTCAGTCTCTATGGTTTTGCATCATCTGCTCATTGTGACCATTGACCACCGAAAGGATGGCAGTTGTTGCACTGCTTTTGTTCTGCGGTTTTCACCACGGTGACCATTGTCGACGTGGAACTTCATCACAATGGAATTGTTCCCCAACCAATAAATAGCAGCAACCGCTGAAGATCCTTCACTCAGACACAGCTCCGTCTCCTCTGAGTGTCACTGAAGATGTTTTCCTCGTGGTTCAATTACATCATGAACGGATTCAGAAATCCTCAGGACTGCGGACCAGGTGACCGCTGTGAAGGTGAAGGAACCGCACACGCTGACAACGAGGAAGACAAACCGGGTGCAAGTAATGGCCAGCACAACACCACTCCAGCAGTAATAATCCATGATTTGGAGAGTGGAGGAATCGCTGCTGGTGGAGACGAGGCGAAACTGCCTCAGGAGGTGGCAGGACCATCTAAGGCAATGGCAGAGGGTCAGCCTGAGAAAGGCTCTCTGTCATTTGGTGTCCACTATCCTGTTGCAGAACTGAGGCAGATGAGAGAAGGGAAAGAACATTCTGCCGAGGCAATACTGCAGCCTGGTAAGCATGGTGACAGCGTGGAGCAACTGGAAGGGACTGTGCCCGACACAGACACAACAACTGTCGGGGAGAGCAGTGTCAAGAGCGCTCCCCTTCCAAGGCCGGTAGATGACAGCTCCATCACCCTTGAATATCCAAAGAGGAAACCTGCCATCTTCCACCGCCCCACTCCAAAACAGACAGTCGTGCATAAAGAGACTGTAAGACAAAGTATCCGGTTGCAATCCATTGCCATTGGTTTTAGCACCTGGAGACCCCGCTCCATCACTTCGATCTATAAGCACGAGAGAAGCTGGGGCATGGAGAAGCTGAGAATACAAAACACTTTCAGTTTAGCTGCAAATATGTATTAGTTGGGTTTTTTTTTGGAATAGTAATAATAATACTAATAACAATAGTAATAATAGTAATAATAATAATACTAATAATAGTAATAATAATACTACTAATAATAATAATAATAATAATAATAATAGTAACAATAATAGTAACAATAATACTAATAATAATAGTAATAATAGCAATAATAATACTACTAATAATAGTAATAATAATACTAATAATAATAATACTAATAATAGTAATAACAGTAATAATACTAATAATAATAATACTAATAATAGTAACAATAATACTACTAATAATAATAATACTAATAATAATACTAATAATAATACTAATGCTAGTAACTTGTAACAATGTTGACAGTAATAAAAATATTTACCGTTACATTCAGTTGTCATTCCTTGATGGGTGCGGGGGTGTTGCTTGTCGTCTCTCCATCCCCATTGGTCAAGTGTCCCGTCACTCGGGTCAAAGTCCCGCCCACCGGCCGAACTCCGCCCAATCAGCGGCCGCGGACCCGCCAGAAAGCCCGCCCCTCGCGGTCACTCCCTTCCCCATTAGCTGAGTGACCCGTCCATTCAGCGGCCGCGGACCCGCCATAGATCCTTCACTATTGGCCAAGTGACCCGTCACTCGGGTCAATATCCCGCCCACCGGTCACTCGTCGTCCAATCACCGGCCGCGGACCCGCCCATGGGACCTTCCCTATTGGCCAAGAAACCCGTCACTCGGGTCAATGTCCCGCCCACCGGTAACGGTCACCGTCGATTCAGCGGCCGCGGACCCGCCCCAGATCCTTCTCCATTGACCGAGTCACTCGTCGCTCAGCCGCCAATCCCGGACACCTCGAATCACTCCGCCCAATCAGCGGCCGCGGACCCGCCCCTGCCCCATCTCTATTGGCTGAGTGACCCGTCACTCTGGTCAATGTCCCGCCTACCTGTCACGCCCCGTCCATTCAACGGCCGCGGACTCGCTCTTGCTCCGTCCCTATTGACCGAGTGACCCGTCATTTGCGGACCAGTCCCGCCCACCGGCCGCACTCCGCCCATTCAGCGGCCGCGGCCCCGCATCCTTCCCCATTGGCTGAGTCACCCGTCGCTCGCGGACCAGTCCCGCCCACGAGCCTCACTCATTCCAATCAGCGGTCGATGACCCTCCCTAGCCCCATCTCTATTGGCTGAGTGACCCGTCACTCGCGTCATTGTCCCGCCCACCTGCTACGCTCCGTTCGATCAGCGGCCGCGGAACCGCCCCAGCTCCATCGTTGGCCAAGTAACCCGTCACTCGCAGTACAGTCCGGCCCACAAATCACGCCTCATCCAATCAGCGGCCGTGGACCCGCCCCAGATCCTTCCCCATTGGCCAATATAACCGTCACTCAGCCGCCAATCCGGCCACTTCGCATCACTCCGCCCAATCAGCTGCCGCGGACCCGATCCAGCTCCATCTTTATTGGCCAATTAACCCGTCACTCAGCTACCAGTCCCGCCCACGAGCCTCACTCATTCCAATCAGCGGCCGCTGCCCGCCCCAGCCCCGCCTCTATTGGCTGAGTGACCCGTGATCTGAGGTGGGGGGGAGAGGGGGGGGGGGGGGGAGGAGAGGGGGAGGGGGAGAGGGGGGAGAGGGGGGGAGAGGGGGGGAGCTGTCATGGGGAAAGGAGGGGAGAGGGAGGAGCGGAGTGGAGAGGGTCTCGAGGAAGGGAGGATATGGTACAGTTGGGGAAGATACAGAGGAGGCGGAGGATATGGTCCAGTAGGGGAAGATACAGAGGAGGGGGAGGGAGAGGATATGGTACAGTAGAGAAAGATACAGAGAGGGAGGATATGGTACAGTTGGGGAAGATACAGAGGAGGCGGAGGATATGGTCCAGTAGGGGAAGATACAGAGGAGGGGGAGGGAGAGGATATAGTACAGTAGAGAAAGATACAGAGGGGGAGGATATGGTACAGTAGGGGAAGATACAGAGGAGGGGGGAGGATATGGTACAGTGGGAGAAAATACAGAGGAGGGGAGGTGAGGATATGATACAGTAGTGAAGATACAGAGGAGGGGGAGGGGAGGATATGGTACTGTAGGGGAAGATACAGGAGGGGGGATATGGTACTGTAGGGGAAGATACAGAGGAAGGGGGGAGAGAAGGAGATAAAGGAGGGGGAAATGATGGAGAAATGATGGAGAAGGGGGAAAGGGACCGGAGGAGGGGGAAGAGGAGGGGTAGAGAGTGAAGGGAAAGATATAGAGTGCAGAATATAGTCCTCGGCATTGTAAGGAATGTGGGGAACAGAGAGTGGAGGGCAAGGGGAGGATATAGGGAGGAGGAAGAGGAGAAGGAGGGGGGATGTGGGGAGAGGGGGGGGTGAGGAGCAGATACGGGGAGAAGGTGGGGGGGGGGAGGCATCAGGTGGGCGTGCGGTCCCCCGGGGGAGGGCACGTGTGGCCACTCGGCCCGTCATTAACGTGCTGTTCTGTGGGCCGCAGGGGCGGTTGAGGATGGGAGGCCGCGGCCGGGCCCAGATGACCTTCAGCGTGGAGGTGGTGGGCATCGGGAGGGGAGAGGTTCTCCCCCACCCACCCTGCAACCCCCTCCCCTCTACCCGGTAAGTATGCCAGGGGAGCGGGCTAGTACGCCGTCCATTCTCCCCCCCATCCCCCCCCCCCCTCCTCTGTAATCATGTGTAAGAAGGAACTGCAGGTGCATTAACACATTAATAACTTGGATGAAGGGATTAAAAGTACCATTAGCAAATTTGCAGATGATACAAAGCTGGGTGGCAGTGTGAACTGTGAGGTTGCAGGGTGACTTGGACAGGTTGTGTGAGTGGGCGGATGCATGGCAGATGCAGTTTAATGTGGATAAGTGTGAGGTTATCCACTTTGGTGGTAAGAATAGGAAGGCAGATTATTATCTGAATGGTGCCAAGTTAGGAAAAGGGGACGTACAACGAGATCTGGGTGTCCTAGTGCATCAGTCACTGAAAGGAAGCATGCAGGTACAGCAGGCAGTGAAGAAAGCCAATGGAATGTTGGCCTTCATAACAAGAGGAGTTGAGTATAGGAGCAAAGAGGTCCTTCTGCAGTTGTACAGGGCCCTAGTGAGACAGCACCTGGAGTACTGTGTGCAGTTTTGGTCTCCAAATTTGAGGAAGGGTATTCTTGCTATTGAGGGCGTGCAGCGTAGGTTTACTAGGTTAATTCCCAGAATGGCGGGACTGTCATATGTTAAAAGACTGGAGCGACTAGGCTTGTATACACTGGAATTTAGAAGGATGAGAGGGGATCTTATTGAAACATATAAGATTATTAAGGGGTTGGACACGTTAGAGGCAGGAAACATGCTCCCAATGTTGGGGGAGTCCAGAACCAGCGGCCACAGTTTAAGAATAAGGGGTAGGCCATTTAGAATGGAGATGAGGAAAAACGTTTTCAGTCAGAGAGTTGTGAATCTGTGGAATTCTCTGCCTCAGAAGGCAGTGGAGGCCAGTTCTCTGAATGCATTCAAGAGAGAGCTAGATAGAGCTCTTAAGGATAGCGGAGTCAGGGGGTATGGGGAGAAGGCAGGAACGGGGTACTGATTGAGAATGATCAGCCATGATCACATTGAATGGCGGTGCTGGCTCAAAGGGCCGAATGGCCTACTCCTGCACCTATTGTCTATTGTCTATTGAGCCATATATCATGGAATAATACCACTTCCTTCCAGAGACATGGTAAATCAAAGTCGTAGCAAATATGGCACGGTGGCGCAGCGGTAGAGTTGCTGCCTTGCAGCGAATGCAGCGCCTGAGACTCAGGTTCGATCCCGACTACGGGCGCCGTCTGTATGGAGTTTGTACGTTCTCCCCGTGACCTGCGTGGGTTTTCTCCGAGATCTTCGGTTTCCTGCCACACTCCAAAGACGTGCAGGTATGTAGGTTAATTGACTGGGTTAATGTAAAAATTGTCCCTAGTGTGTGTAGGATAATGTTAATGAGCGGGGATCGCTGGGCGGCGCGGACTCGGTGGGCCGAAGGGCCTGTTTCCGCGCTGTATCTCTAAATCTAAAAAGAAGACCAATTTCCATGACAACACGCATTGACAAAATTGTGATTCCGCATGTACTATAAGACATGTACACTGTACATGTTGCATGTATAATAATGTGCTCTGTAATGTGTGTGAAAGAAGGACAAAGACAATTAACTACTAAATGCCATCTATTTAATGAAACAAACTCTACAACACAAACAAAAATGAAAAAAACTAAAAAGTCTGAAACTTAACTCGAGTTGGCCGTCCGATTACAGTCCTTTATGAATCTGCATGCCCGGAAGCCATCTCGTTTATCCCAATTGCGTAGGTTTTAGATTTAGTTTCAATTTGTACTTCCCCGAAATGCCTTCGCTTTTTACATGTTCCATCGTATTTTATCGTTGTATCATCTTCTGTTGACGACATTCTACCGCTGCACCATAGAGAGCATCCTAACACATGGCATCCCTGTGTGGTACCTCAGCTGCACGGAGGCAGAGAGGAGAGCTCTTCAGCGGGTAATCCATAGAGCTCAGAGGACCATTGGGACACAGTTACCAGCCTTGGAGGGCATCTACAACACACGATGCCTCAGAAAAGCCACCAGCATCCACAAAAGACTCTTCACACCCCCGCAACAGTCTGTTCGAACTCCTTCCATCGGGCAGACGATACAAGGCCTTCTACGCCCGCACCTCCAGACTCAGGAACAGCTTCATCCCCAGGGCCATAGCTGCTATGAACCGGTCCTGCTGAGCCGGATGGTCACATCGCACAGTGAACCGGCACAGATCTACTTGCACTTTATTCTGTTTTAAAACTGTTCTAATTTGTTTCGTTGGGTTGTTTAAATTAGTAATTAATACTGACTCGCTAATTAAATTATTGCATCGTATGGGAGGCGCATTCCCAATCTCGTTGTACCACTGTACAACGACAATAAAGATATATTGTATTGTATTGTATTGTATTGTTAACACAATAGGTCAGGCAGCATCTCGGGAGAGAAGGAATGGGCGACGTTTGTCCCACCGCCTGACATCAGTCTGAGGTGGGGTCTCGACCCGAAACGCCGCCCATTCCTTCTCTCCTGAGATGCTGCCTGACCTGCTGAGTTACTCCAGCATTTTGTGAATAAATACCTTCGATTTGTACCAGCATCTGCAGTTATTTTCTTACACCATGCTCATGTATGTAACTCATCGTGTCCTGAGAGTTACGTACGTAAGATGCCGTTGGCAATCAGTAAAAAAGAATATATATCAGAGCGATATTCATTTGTTTCTACGATGCCCAAGCCAAGATAAAAAAACACGTGTTCCACAATTCTTAACTCAACATACTTTAAAGCCAAGGAGACATACTGTGCCTACTTTATTCTCCGTGTCCAAATCGTTACGTGCATAAGCAGGCTTCGTTCACCTACTGTTTTCATGCCTGGTGGAACCGTCAACTTATAAAAACAATAACATTGCTGTCTGGAACGAAACCGCGGGGAAGTGTAGTGTATCAATTTTCTGCTGATGGTGCTGGAGCCTGATGTCCCTTCGTGTCTTCCGAACGTCTGCTGGTTACGTACAGGAGACGTTCAATTGTCCAGCGTTATCTTCCTAATTACATTACAATACAATATAATATATAATAATAATAATAATCCATTTATTTTATATAGCGCCTTATCACATGCTCAAAGCACTTTACAAAAACAATTAACATAGAAACAAACAGACAAACTATCCTGACGGAAAAGCGGCGAATACTCAACGCCAGCGTCCTCTCACGTCAGGGTCCGGCAGTAGACATTAAAGAGCACAAGACACACAGATAAAAAAATTTTTTTTACATAAAACAGCCATCACAGTGATTGCTCTAGGCACACCCTCACTGTGATGGAAGGCAAAGTCTTATCTCCTCCTCATTCTTCTCCCGTGGTGCCACGAGGTGATCGAGGCTCCCAACTTTTTGAAGCCCCCACCGGGTGATGGAAAGTCCCAGGGCCGAGCCGAGCAGGCTGATGAAAGTCCTGAGCCCCCACCGGGCGATGGAAAGTGCTGCGGCCGAGCCACGCAGGGTGATGAAGGGCCTGCGAGCGGGTCGATCGTACCTCGTTCTTCGGGGCGGTCGAAGCTGCTACGGCTGGAGCTCCCAAAAGCCGGTCGCCAGCCAGGGACCTGCGAACTCCCGATGTTGCGGTCTGCAGGGCCCACGGCCGAAGCCTCCGAGATGGTAAGTCCAGGCCCTGCGACCGGAGTCTTCAAGGTCGATCCCAGCTGGAGGCCGCCGACTCCACGGTGTTAGGCCGTAGCGCGAACGGAGATACGACACGGTAAAGGTCGCATCTCCGTTGAGGAGATTTGAAAAAAAGGTTTCCCCCAACCCCCCCACCACCCCCCCCACATACACAGAGTTAAAAATAAAATAAAATAAAACGTACATTAAACGACGACATTGACAAAAAACAAAAAAACAAACGGAGAGACTGCCGGTGAGCCGCAGCTGCAGAACACTTGTCATTGTACAGGGGTACAACGAGATTGGGAATGCGCCTCCCATACGATGCAATAAATTAATTAGCTAGTCAGTATTAATTTAAACAACCCAATGAAACAAATTGGAACAGTTTTAAAACAGAATAAAGTGCAAGTAGATCTGTGCCGGTTCACTGTGCGATGTGACCATCCGGCTCAGCAGGACCGGTTCATAGCAGCTATGGCCTTGGGGATGAAGCTGTTCCTGAGTCTGGAGGTGCGGGCGTAGAAGGCCTTGTATCGTCTGCCCGATGGTAGAAGTTCGAACAGACTGTTGCAGGGGTGTGAAGAGTCTTTGTGGATGCAGGTGGCTTTTCTGAGGCATCGTGTGTTGTAGATGCCCTCCAAGGCTGGTAGCTGTGTTCCGATGGTCCACTGAGCTCTATGGACTACCCGCTGAAAAGCTCTCCTCTCTGCCTCCGTGCAGCTGAGATACCACACAGGGATGCCATGTGTTAGGATGCTCTCTATGGTGCAGGGGTAGAATGTCGTTAGCAGCTGTTGGGGTAGACCAGACTTCTTCAGTGTTCTCAGGTAGAACAGTCGTTGCTGTGCCTTCTTGACCAGCGCAGCAGTGTTACATAGAAACATAGAAACATAGAAAATAGGTGCAGTAGTAGGCCATTCGGCCCTTCGAGTCTGCACCGCCATTCAATATGATCATGGCTGATCATCCAACTCAGTATCCCGTACCTGCCTTCTCTCCATACCCCCTGATCCCTTTAGCCACAAGGGCCACATCTAACTCCCTCTTAAATATAGCCAATGAACTGGCCTCAACTACCTTCTGTGGCAGAGAATTCCACAGATTCACCACTCTCTGTGTGAAAAAAAACGTTCTCATCTCGGTCCTAAAAGACTTCCCCCTTATCCTTAAACTGTGACCCCTTGTTCTGGACTTCCCCAACATCGGGAACAATCTTCCTGCATCTAGACTGTCCAACCCCTTAAGAATTTTGTAAGTTTCTATAAGATCCCCCCTCAATCTTCTAAATTCCAGCGAGTACAAACCGAGTCTATCCAGTCTTTCTTCATATGAAAGTCCTGCCATCCCAGGAATCAATCTGGTGAACCTTCTCTGTACTCCCTCTATGGCAAGAATGTCTTTCCTCAGATTAGGAGACCAAAACTGTACACAATACTCCAGGTGTGGTCTCACCAATGCCCTGTACAACTGCAGCGGAACCTCCCTGCTCCTATACTCAAATCCCCTCGCTATGAATGCCAACATACCATTCGCTTTCTTCACTGCCTGCTGCACCTGCATGCCTACTTTCAATGACTGGTGCACCACGACACCCAGGTCTCGTTGCATCTCCCCTTTTCCTAATCGGCCACCATTCAGGTAATAGTCTGCTTTCCTGTTCTTGCCACCAAAGTGGATAACCTCACATTTATCCACATTATATTGCATCTGCCATGCCTTTGCCCACTCACCTAACCTATCCAAGTCACGTTGCAGCCTCCTAGCATCCTCCTCACAGCTAACACTGCCCCCCAGTTTCGTGTCATCCGCAAACTTGGAGATGTTGCATTCAATTCCCTCGTCCAAATCATTAATATATATTGTAAATAGCTGGGGTCCCAGCACTGAGCCTTGCGGTACCCCACTAGTCACTGCCTGTCATTCTGAAAAGGACCCGTTTATTCCTATTCTTTGCTTCCTGTCTGCCAGCCAGTTCTCTATCCACATCAATACTGAATCCACAATACCGTGTGCTTTAAGTTTGCATACTAATCTCTTAAGTGGGACCTTGTCGAAAGACTTCTGGAAGTCCAGGAAAAAACACATCCACTGGTTCTCCCTTATCCACTCTACTAGTTACTATTCTATAAGATTCGTCAGACATGAATTACCTTTCATAAATCCATGCTGACTTTGTCCGATGATTTCACCACTTTCCAAATGTGCTGCTATCCCATCTTTAATAACTGACTCTAGCATTTTCCCCACTACCGATGTTAGACTAACTGGTCTGTAATTCCACGTTTTCTCTCTCCCTCCCTTTTTGAAAAGTGGGGTTACATTAGCTACCCTCCAATCCTCAGGAACTACTCCAGAATCCAGAGAGTTTTGAAAAATTATCACTAATGCATCCACTATTTCTGGGGCTACCTCCTTAAGCACTCTGGGATGCAGCCTATCTGGCCCTGGGGATTTATCGGTCTTTAATCCATTCAATTTACCTCACACCACTTCCCGACTAACCTGAATTTCACTCAGTTCCTCCCTCTCATTTGACCCCCTGGTCCCCTGCTATTTCCGGCAGATTATTTATGTCTTCCTTAGTGAAGACAGAACCAAAGTAGTTATTCAATTGGTCTGCCATGTCCTTGTTCCCCATGATCAATTCACCTGTTTCTGACGGCAAGGGACCTACATTTGTTTTAACTAATCTTTTTCTCTTCACATATCTATAAAAGCCACGGATGCACTACCTTCCCTGATTTATTCTTTTGCCAAACTGGGATGAACAATTGTTGTAGTTCATCCATGCGGACTTTAAATGCCTTCCATTGCATATCCACCGTCAACCCTTTAAGAATCAATTGCCAGTCTATCTTGGCTAATTCACGTCTCATGCCCTCAAAGTTACCTCTCCTTAAGTTCAGAACCGTTGTTTCTGAATTAACTAAGTCACTCTCCATCCTAATGAAGAACTCAACCATATTATGGTCACTCTTGCCCAAGGGGCCACGCACATCAAGACTGCTAACTAACCCTTCCTCATTACTCACTACCCAGTCTAGAATAGCCTGCTCTCTCGTTGGTTCCTCTACATGTTGGCTTAGAAAACTATCCCGTATACATTCCAAGAAATCCACTTCCTCAGCACCTCTGCCAATTTGATTCACCCAATCCATATGTAGATTGAAGTCACCCATTATAACTCTTTTACCTTTGTTGCACGCATTTCTAATTTCCTGTTTGATACCATCCCCAACTCTACTACAACTGTTAGGTGGCCTGTACACAACTCCCACTAGCGTTTTCTGCCCCTTAGTGTTTCGCAGCTCTACCCACATCGATTCCACATCCTCCAAGCTAATGTCCTTCCTTTCTATTGTGTTATTGGACCACGTGAGTGTTATCCGAAATGTGAGTGCCTAGAAACTTGAAGCATTTACGCAGCCCATCGGTCACAATCCTGTCAGCGTATTGAAAGGTAAGATTTTGTTTGTTTTTACATGTATTTTGGGGGTTACACTAGGATGAATTTTGATGTTTCGTTCGACATGTGGCCCCACATATTGATTTTGGTGTTGTACATACCTAACATGATTCTAGATCGCTTGACGTGTCGGGTGTTTGCACTCATCCACTTTAATTCGTAAAATAAGTAGTGTAACAATTAAGTAATATTTGTACGAGAGGTATCGGGTGTATGACCAAAGTCACATTAAATTCTTGTTTAAATGTATTTGTCAGTAGATCTAGGGATCTAGGACGGCACGGTGGCGCAGCGGTAGAGTTGCTGCCTTACAGCGAATGCAGCGCCGGAGACTCAGGTTCGATCCTGACTACCGGCGCCGTCTGTACGGAGTTTGCACGTTCTCCCCGTGACCTGCGTGGGTTTTCTCCGAGATCTTTGGTTTCCTCCCACACTCCAAAGACGATCAGGTTTGTAGGTTAATTGGCTGGGTAAATGTAAAAATTGTCCCTAGTGTGTGTAGGATAGTGTTAATGTGTGGGGATCGCTGGGCGGCGCGGACCCGGTGGGCCGAAGGGCCTGTTTCCGCGCTGTATCTCTAAATGTAAAAATCTAAATCTAAAAAAATCTAAAACTGGCTATCATCGGCAGGGCTTCGGCACGCTTAGTTACTGCCGCGGCAATGTTTGCGCCAGGTTATACAATGGGCAAACAATGCACAGCGGTAAATAAGCGTGCCGATGCCCTGTTTTACCCTCGTGGTCAATCTATACCTCTGTGTGATGTAGCAGGTAGTTCAATATGAGCAGTAATACAATCCAAAGACAAGCAATAGTAAGCTCTTGCCACTCCTGCACTGTAATATTAAGAAGGTTAATCAGTAGACAACTCCATTTTATATTACATAAATTCATTCTTCCATATTATGAATCGAATTTTACACACACCATTGTATGCCACATATTGGTGTCCTCGTTACGTACGTGATATTGCCATCAAACAAACTGTTATCCTTAAACTGGAAAGTATTACTATTTAAAAAGCCAACAATTGAGAGGAGAAAATTGCTCTAAAGTGAATATTAAATGGTTATTTGATGTACTGCATTCAGAAATGGAACTAAACTTAATCTTTCCTTGCATATATAATGTACGTAATGGTGTCCTCTAATCAATCTAGTATTACACAGCCATAATTAGGTTAGAAGTTTACTGTCGAATTTGATTGTGGACCTCCACGGATAGGATGTATAACTACACTTTAATGAATTAGAGAAAAGAAGTTCTACCTTTGCAATCAAATGCCATTGAGACATACATTAACACTTGTGTGGTAACTATTAAATTACCTGAAAAGACTACTTGTGATAGAGTTAGACGGTTGTCAAACTTGTAAATAAATGTGTTTGCATTGATTTGTGCAACAATTAATTTTGGGGTGTCTATGTCACGTTTCCATGTCCCAGTATCAACAGACAATAAACAATAGGTGTAGGAGGAGGCCATTCGGCCCCTCGAGCCAGCACCGTCATTCAATGTGATCATGGCTAATCATTCTCAATCCGTACCCCGTTCCTGCCTTCTCCCCATACCCCCTGACTCCGCTATCCTTAAGAGCTCTATCTAGCTCTCTCTTGAATGCATTCAGAGAACTGGCCTCCACTGCCTTCTGAGGCAGAGAATTCCACAGATTCACAACTCTCTGACTGAAATTTTTTTTCCTCATCTTCGTTCTAAATGGCTTACCCCTTATTCTTAAACTGTGGCCGCTGGTTCTGGACTCCCCCAACATTGGGAACATGTTTCCTGCCTCTAACGTGTCCAACCCCTTAATAATCTTATATGTTTCAATAAGATCCCCTCTTATCCTTCTAAATTCCAGTGGATACAAGGCCAGTCGCTCCAGTCTTTCAACATATGACAGTCCCGCCATTCCGGGAATTAACCTGGTGAACCTGCGCTTCAACCTAGCAAGAATATCCTTCCTCAAATTTGGAAACCAAAACTGCACACAGTACTCCAGGTGCGGTCTCACTAGGGCCCTGTACAACTGCAGAAGGACCTCTTTGCTCCTATACTCAACTCCTCTTGTTATGAAGGCCAACATTTCATTGGCTTTCTTCACTGCCTGCTGTACCTGGATGTTTCCTTTCAGTGACTGATGCACTAGGACACCCAGATCTCGTTGCGTGTCCCCTTTTCCCAACTTGACACCATTCAGATAATAATCTGCCTTCCTATTCTTACCACCAAAGTGGATAACCTCACACTTATCCACATTAAACTGCATCTGCCATGCATCTGCCCACTCACACAACCTGTCCAAGTCACCCTGCAACCTCATAGCATCTTCCTCACAGTTCACACTGCCACCCAGTTTTGTGTCATCTGCAAATTTGCTAATGGTACTATTAATCCCTTCATCCAAGTCATATCATATCATATTTATATACATATGTATGTGACAAATAAACTTGACTTGACTTGGTTGCTGGGGGCAGCTCCCAGGATGCCGCCAAAATGCTGTCCCTCACAAATTCAGTTTTGTTTTCGCATCAAATATCATTTTTTCCGCTAGACTGCCAGAAAAATTATGGTTATATTCTTAAAGACAATTAATATGCACGTCTAAATAAGCGTAAATTAAAATCAGATAAGATTCATATACTCAAACAAACACGCGCCAAAAACTTCCCGGGCTTTATTATCTGAATGGTGGCCGATTAGGAAAAGGGGAGATGCAACGAGACCTGGGTGTCGTGGTACACCAGTCATTGAAAGTAGGCATGCAGGTGCAGCAGGCAGTGAAGAAAGCAAATGGTATGTTGGCATTCATAACGAGGGGATTTGAGTATAGGAGCAGGGAGGTTCTGCTGCAGTTGTACAGGGCATTGGTGAGACCACACCTGGAGTATTGAGTACAGTTTTGGTCTCCTAATCTGAGGAAAGACATTCTTGCCATAGAGGGAGTACAGAGAAGGTTCACCAGATTGATTCCTGGGATGGCAGGACTTTCATATGAAGAAAGACTGGATAGACTCGGCTTGTACTCGCTGGAATTTAGAAGATTGAGGGGGGATCTTATAGAAACTTACAAAATTCTTAAGGGGTTGGACAGGCTGGATGCAGGAAGATTGTTCCCGATGTTGGGGAAGTCCAGAACAAGGGGGTCACAGTTTAAGGATAAGGGGGAAGTCTTTTAGGACTGAGATGAGAACGTTGGTGAATCTGTGGAATTCTCTGCCACAGAAGGTAGTTGAGGCCAGTTCATTGGCTATATTTAAGAGGGAGTTAGATGTGGCCCTTGTGGCTAAAGGGATCAGGGGGTATGGAGAGAAGGCAGGTACGGGATACTGAGTTGGATGATCATCCATGATCACATTGAATGGTGGTGCGTACAGGCTCGAAGGGCCGAATGGCCTAATCCTGCACCTATTTTCTATGTTTCTATGTAGCGGCTTTCAAAATGGACGCCGATAGACATCAGTGGCCCGCCAAAAGGTCACAGCGGGGTCAGGCAGATGTTCTGGGACAACAGATCCACACCTGGCTGTCTGTCAGCGACACGCGCAGCGCCCTCTGGCAGTCTGGCAAGTCCCTGCACCCACTGAGGCCGGTGGGCGGGACTGGTCCGCGAGTGACGGGTTGCTTGGCCAATGGGGATGGATCTGGGTGCGGGTTCGCGGCCGCTGATTGGGAGGACAGGGCGGGACTATACTACGAGGGACTCAGCCAATAGGGAAGGATCTTGGGCGTGTCTGCGGCCGCTGATTAGACGGAGTGATGCCAGGTGGGTGGGATTGGTAGCCGAATGACGGGTCAGTCGACCAATAGAGATGGAGCTCGACCGGGTTCGCGGCCGCTGAATGGACGGCGCCTGATCGGAGGGCGGGACATTGACCTGCGTGACAGATCAGTCGGCCAATGGAGAAGGGAGGAGCTGGGGCGGTACCGCGGCCGTTGATTGTTCACTCTGAGGCGTGTGGGCGGGAATTTGATTCGAGTGACGGGTCGCTAGACCAATGGGAAGGGAGTGAGCTGGAGGGGCTGGTTTTTCCCCTAAAAACTGCAACTGTTGTAAATTGATTCTTTTTAAAAAAAGAAATAAGCAGCAGTTCCAAATATTCATCGTTTATTTCAAACTTGCTGTTCCTTTGGTTGCTTTTGAAACACTTTGTGATTTTCATTATAACTTCAGTAACCCGATCTTTTCTTTTGAGTTCAGTCTCTATGGTTTTGCATCATCTGCTCATTGTGACCATTGACCACCGAAAGGATGGCAGTTGTTGCACTGCTTTTGTTCTGAGGTTTTCACCACGGTGACCATTGTCGAGGTGGAACTTCATCACAATGGAATTGTTCCCCAACCAATAAATAACAGCAACCGCTGAAGATCCTTCACTCAGACACAGCTCCGTCTCCTCTGAGTGTCACTGAAGATGTTTTCCTCGTGGTTCAATTACATAATGAACGGATTCAGAAATCCTCAGGACTGCGGACCAGGTGACCGCTGTGAAGGTGAAGGAACCGCACACGATGACAACGAGGAAGACAAACCGGGTGCAAGTAACGGCCAGCACAACACCACTCCAGCAGCAGTAATCCGCGATTTGGAGAGTGGAGGAATCGCTGCCGGTGGAGACGAGGTAAAACTGCCTCAGGAGGTGGCAGGACCATCTAAGGCAATGGCAGAGGGTCAGCCTGACAAAGGCTCTCTGTCATTTGGTGTCCACTATCCTGTTGCAGAACTGAGGTGGATGAGAGAAGGGAAAGAACATTCTGCCGAGGCAATACTGCAGCCTGGTAAGCAAGGCGACAGCGAGGAGCAACTGGCAGGGACTATGCCCGACACAGACACAACAACTGTCGGGGAGAGCAGTGTCGAGAGCGCTCCGCTTCCAAGGCCGGTAGATGACAGCTCCATCACCCTTGAATATCCAAAGAGGAAACCTGCCATCTTCCACCGCCCCACTCCAAAACGGACAGTCGTGCTTAAAGAGACTGGAAGACAAAGTATCCGGTTGCAATCCATTGCCATTGGTTTTAGCACCTGGAGACCCGGCTCCATCACTTCGATCTATAAGCATGAGAGAAGCTGGGGAATGGAGAAGCTGAGAATACAAAAAACTTTCAGTTTAGCTGCAAATATGTATTAGTTGGGGTTTTTTTTGGATTAGTAATAATAATACTAATAACAATAGTAATAATAGTAATAATAATACTACTAATAATAATAATAGTAACAATAATACTAATAATAATAGTAATAATAGCAATAATAATACTACTAATAATAGTAATAATAATAATGCTAATAATAATAATACTAATAATAGTAATAACAGTAATAATACTAATAATAATAATACTAATAATAGTAACAATAATACTAATAATAATAGTAATAATAGCAATAATAATACTACTGATAATAGTAATAATAATAATACTAATAATAATAATACTAATAATAGTAATAACAGTAATAATACTAATAATAATAATACTAATAATAGTAACAATAATACTACTAATAATAATAATACTAATAATAATACTACTAATAATAGTAATAATAATACTAATACTAGTAACTTGTAACAATGTTGACAGTAATAAAAATATTTACCGTTACATTCAGTTGTCATTCCTTGATGGGTGAGGTGGTGTTGCTTGTCGTCTCTCCCTCCCCATTGGTCCAGTGTCCCGTCACTCGGGTCAAAGTCCAGCCCACCGGCCGAACTCCGCCCAATCAGCGGCCGTGGCCCCGTCAGAAAGCCCGCCCCTCGCGGTCACTCCCTTCCCCATTGGCTGAGTGACCCGTCCATTCAGCGGCCGCGGACCCGCCATAGATCCTTCACTATTGGCCAAGTGACTCGTCACTCGAGTCAATATCCCGCCCACCGGTCACTCGTCGTCCAATCAACGGCTGCGGACCCGCCCCAGATCCTTTCCTATTGGCGAATCTTCCTATCACTCGCGGAGCAGTCCCGCCCACCGGCATCGGACCCGCCCCGGTTCCTCCCCTATTGGCTGAATGACCCGTCACTCGGGACAATGTCCCGCCCACCGGACACGCCCCGTCAGCGGCCGCGGACCCGCCCCAGCTACATCGCTATTGGCCAATTAACCCGTCACTCAGCCGCAAATCCCACCCACCTCGCATCACGTCTAACCAGCGACCGCGGACACACCCATGGGACCTTCCCCATTGGCCAAGAAACCCGTCACTCGGGTCATTGTCCCGCCCACCGGTAACGGTCACCGTCGATTCAGCGGCCGCGGACCCGCCCCCTGCTCCACCTCTATTGGCTGAGTAACTCGTCACTCGGGTCAATATCCCGCCTACCTGTCACATTCAACGGGCATTCAGCTCCTTCCCTGTTGGCCGAGTGGCCCGTCATTCGCAAACCAGTCCCGCCCACCGGGACGGGACGTCCATTCAACGGCAGCGGACCCGCCACAGATCCTTCTCCATTGGCCGAGTCACTCGTCGCTCAGCCGCCAATCCCGGACACCTCGAATCACTCCGCCCAATCAGCGGGCGCGGACCCGCCCCTGCCCCATCTCTATTGGCTGAGTGACCCGTCACTCTGGTCAATGTCCCGCCTTCCTGTCACGCCCCGTCCATTCAACGGCCGCGGACTCGCTCTTGCTCCGTCCCTATTGACCGAGTGACCCGTCACTCAGCTACCAGTCCCGCCCACGAGCCTCACTCATTCCAATCAGCGGCCGCTGCCCGCCCCAGCCCCGCCTCTATTGGCTGAGTGACCCGTGATCTGAGGTGGGGGGGAGAGGGGAGGAGAGGGGGGGAGAGGGGGGGGGGAGAGGGAGGAGCGGAGTGGAGAGGGTCTCGAGGAAGGGAGGATATGGTACAGTTGGGGAAGATACAGAGGAGGCGGAGGATATGGTCCAGTAGGGGAAGATACAGAGGACGGGGAGGGAGAGGATATGGTACAGTAGAGAAAGATACAGAGGGGGAGGATATGGTACAGCAGGGGAAGATACAGAGGAGGGGGGAGGATATGGTACAGTGGGAGAAAATACAGAGGAGGGGAGGTGAGGATATGATACAGTAGTGAAGATACAGAGGAGGGGGAGGGGAGGATATGGTACTGTAGGGGAAGATACAAGAGGGGGGATATGGTACTGTAGGGGAAGATACAGAGGAAGGGGGGAGAGAAGGAGATAAAGGAGGGGGAAATGATGGAGAAATGATGGAGAAGGGGGAAAGGGAGGGGGAAAGGGAGGGGGAAGAGGAGGGGTAGAGAGTGAAGGGAAAGATATAGAGTGCAGAATATAGTCCTCGGCATTGTAAGGAATGTGGGGAACAGAGAGTGGAGGGCAAGGGGAGGATATAGGGAGGAGGAAGAGGAGAAGGAGGGGGGATGTGGGGAGAGGGGGGGGTGAGGAGCAGATACGGGGAGAAGGTGGGGGGGGGGAGGCATCAGGTGGGCGTGCGGTCCCCCGGGGGAGGGCACGTGTGGCCACTCGGCCCGTCATTAACGTGCTGTTCTGTGGGCCGCAGGGGCGGTTGAGGATGGGAGGCCGCGGCCGGGCCCAGATGACCTTCAGCGTGGAGGTGGTGGGCATCGGGAGGGGAGAGGTTCTCCCCCACCCACCCTGCAACCCCCTCCCCTCTACCCGGTAAGTATGCCAGGGGAGCGGGCTAGTACGCCGTCCATTCTCCCCCCCATCCCCCCCCCCTCCTCTGTAATCATGTGTAAGAAGGAACTGCAGGTGCATTAACACATTAATAACTTGGATGAAGGGATTAAAAGTACCATTAGCAAATTTGCAGATGATACAAAGCTGGGTGGCAGTGTGAACTGTGAGGTTGCAGGGTGACTTGGACAGGTTGTGTGAGTGGGCGGATGCATGGCAGATGCAGTTTAATGTGGATAAGTGTGAGGTTATCCACTTTGGTGGTAAGAATAGGAAGGCAGATTATTATCTGAATGGTGCCAAGTTAGGAAAAGGGGACGTACAACGAGATCTGGGTGTCCTAGTGCATCAGTCACTGAAAGGAAGCATGCAGGTGCAGCAGGCAGTGAAGAAAGCCAATGGAATGTTGGCCTTCATAACAAGAGTAGTTGAGTTTCGGAGCAAAGAGGTCCTTCTGCAGTTGTACAGGGCCATAGTGAGACAGCACCTGGAGTTCTGTGTGCAGTTTTGGTCTCCAAATTTAAGGAAGGGTATTCTTGCTATTGAGGGCGTGCAGCGTAGGTTTACTAGGTTAATTCCCGGAATGGCGGGACTGTCATATCTTGAAAGACTGGAGCGACTAGGCTTGTATACACTGGAATTTAGAAGGATGAGAGGGGACTTTATCGAAACATATAAGATTATTAAGGGGTTGCACACGTTAGAGGCAGGAAACATGTTCCCAATGTTGGGGGAGTCCAGAACCAGCGG
>NC_135996.1:3595957-3665185 GCF_053455715.1 Rhinoraja longicauda
GGTGGGGCAGGGGGCGGGTCCGCGGCCGCTGAATCGACGGTGACCGTTACCGGTGGGCGGGACATTGACCCGAGTGACGGGTTTCTTGGCCAATAGGGAAGGTCCCATGGGCGTGTCCGCGGTCGCTGATTAGACGTGATGCAAGTTGGGCGGGATTTGCGGCTGAGTGACGGGTTAATTGGCCAATAGTGATGGAGCTGGGGCGGATCCGCGGTCGCTGACTGGACGGGGCGTGCCCGGTGGGCGGGACATTGATTCGAGTGACGGGTCACTCAGCCAATAGCGGAGGAACCGGGGCGGGTCCGCGGCCGGTGGGCGGGACTGCTTCGCGAGTGATAGGAAGCTTCGCCAATAGGAAAGGATCTGGGGCGGGTCCGCGGCCGTTGATTGGACGACGAGTGACTGGTGGGCGGGATATTGACCCGAGTGACGGGTCACTTGGCCAATAGTGAAAGATCTATGGCGGGTCCGCGGCCGCTGAATGGACGGGTCACTCAGCTAATGGGGAACAGCGAGGGGCGGGCTTTCTGGCGGGTCCGCGGCCGCTGATTGGGCGGAGTTCGGCCGGTGGGCGGGACTTTGACCCGAGTGACGGGACACTAGACCAATGGGGATGGAGAGACGACAAGCAACACCCCCGCACCCATCAAGGAATGACAACTGAATGTAACGGTAAATATTTTTATTACTGTCAACATTGTTACAAGTTACTAGTATTAGTATTATTATTAGTATTATTATTAGTATTATTATTAGTATTATTATTATTAGTAGTATTATTGTTACTATTATTAGTATTATTATTATTAGTATTATTACTGTTATTACTATTATTAGTATTATTATTATTAGTATTATTACTATTATTAGTAGTATTATTATTGCTATTATTACTATTATTATTAGTATTATTGTTACTATTATTATTATTATTAGTAGTATTATTATTACTATTATTAGTATTATTATTATTACTATTATTACTATTGTTATTAGTATTATTATTACTATTCAAAAAAAAAAAACAACTAATACATATTTGCAGCTATACTGAAAGTTTTTTGTATTCTCAGCTTCTCCATGCCCCAGCTTCTCTCGTGCTTATAGATCGAAGTGATGGAGCCGGGTCTCCAGGTGCTAAAACCAATGGCAATGGATTGCAACCGGATACTTTGTCTTACAGTCTCTTTATGCACGACTGTCCGTTTTGGAGTGGGGCGGTGGAAGATGGCAGGTTTCCTCTTTGGGTATTCAAGGGTGATGGAGCTGTCATCTACCGGCCTTGGAAGGGGAGCGCTCTTGACACTGCTCTCCCCGACAGTTGTTGTGTCTGTGTCGGGCACAGTCCCTTCCAGTTGCTCCACGCTGTGACCATGCTTACCAGGCTGCAGTATTGCCTCGGCAGAATGTTCTTTCCCTTCTCTCATCTGCCTCAGTTCTGCAACAGGATAGTGGACACCAAATGACAGAGAGCCTTTCTCAGGCTGACCCTCTGCCATTGCCTTAGATGGTCCTGCCACCTCCTGAGGCAGTTTTACCTCGTCTCCACCAGCAGCGATTCCTCCACTCTCCAAATCATGGATTATTACTGCTGGAGTGGTGTTGTGCTGGCCATTACTTGCACCCGGTTTGTCTTCCTCGTTGTCAGCGTGTGCGGTTCCTTCACCTTCACAGCGGTCACCTGGTCCGCAGTCCTGAGGATTTCTGAATCCGTTCATGATGTAATTGAACCACGAGGAAAACATCTTCAGTGACACTCAGAGGAGACGGAGCTGTGTCTGAGTGAAGGATCTTCAGCGGTTGCTGCTATTTATTGGTTGGGGAACAATTCCATTGTGATGAAGTTCCACGTCGACAATGGTCACCGTGGTGAAAACCGCAGAACAAAAGCAGTGCAACAACTGCCATCCTTTCGGTGGTCAATGGTCACAATGAGCAGATGATGCAAAACCATAGAGACTGAACTCAAAAGAAAAGATCGGTTTACTGAAGTTATAATGAACATCACAAAGTGTTTCAAAAGCAACCAAAGGAACAGCAAGTTTGAAATAAACGCTGAATATTTTGAACTGCTGCTTATTTCATGTGTTCTTTTTTTAAATTTCAGATTTGCAACAGCTGCAGTTTTGGGGAACTGAGATCTTGTGAAAATCCATTGATCTGTACGTTAAAAGTCTGTCTCCACACTGGTGCTGCTGGACATAAATAATCCCACGTCACGCGTTTCCTCTTATTAAATTCCACTGGTTATCATTTCAGTGTTAAACTAAAAATGCTGCAAACATTCAGCAGGTGAGGCAGCACTAGTGGAGAGAGAAGCAAAGCTTTGTTCAAAAACCCTCCATCAAGTGTAGAAAAGAGACAAAAAAAATGTTTCAAGCCGTAGAGAAATCGAAGTAATGGTTGGCACATGGGGGAATATCTCTGATAGGGCAAGACCAGCGTCACCATATGGATCAGTTGCAGATGAGATCTGGTCAGTGTTTAACGTGACTATAGAGAGAATACACCAATTGATAGAGCAAGGAAGGTGTGGATGAAGTAGTGATCGGGATTAGGGGGGCAAGGCTGGTACGGGCGAAGTGGGGGCAGGGCGAATCGGAGCCCACGGAAGAGGGGTCTGTGTGAAGGGGGCGGTCCACGTTGGGAGGGCGATGGATTGCGGGCGAGGGGAGCCGGCCAGGGAGGGGCACCGGCAGAGAGAGCCGGGACAGGGGGTGCTGGGCCAGGGAGCAACCGAGCAAATGGGAGCTTGCGGCGAAAGGGAGCCGGTAGAAGGGGGGGAGAAGGGGGGAAAGGCAGATGGAAAGAGTGGTAAATGGGAGCGATATAGTGGGGCTGGGGGAGGGGGGAAGGGGCCGGAGAGGGCGCCTGACGGAGGGGTGCAAGGTGGAAATGCCGGGCGGCTTGTGGATCCAGGCCATGAGGGGCATGGCGAAGGGAGTGGTGAAGAGGTGTCCCTTTAAGGGGTAGGTTGGACCATTGGGGCGGAACAGTCTGGGCGGGTAAGTCGGGTCGTGGAATGTCCCGCTCCGGGTAGCTGAGTCAGACATGGGGCGCCGGGCGAAGTGGGAAGGGGAGTTCCCAGCGTGGGGAGCATTGGGTAAGTGGCGATGTGCGGAGAGTCCTCGGGTAGGAAGCGACGGTGGCTATATTGTGATCATTGGTATCTATATTTCACACCGCGCAGATTTGAAGCGTTACTTTACTACAGTGCATTCAGAAAGTATTCAGACCCCTTCACTTTTTCCACATTTTGATATGTTACAGCTTTATATTAAAATTGATTAAATTCTTTTTTTAATCATCAATGTACACATATACACCATAATAAAAACGCGACAACAGTTGTTTAGAATTTTTTACAAAGTAATTAAAAATAAATAACTGAAATATCACATTTACATAAGTATTCAGACCCTTTGCTATGACACTCAAAATTGAACTTAGGTTCATCCTGTTTCCATTGATTATCCTTCAGATGTTTCTACAACTTGATTGGAGTCCAACAGTGGTAAATTAAATTGATTGGACATGATTTGGAAGGGCATACACCTGTCTATATAATGTCCCACTGTTGACAGTGTATCTCAGAGCAAAAACCAAGCCATGAAGTCGAAGCAATTGTCCGTAGACCTCCGAGACAGGGTTGTGTCGAGGCACAGATCTGGGGAAGGGTATAAAACAGTTTCTGCAGGATTGCAGGTCCCGAGGAGCCCAGTTGTCGCCGTCATTCTTAAATGGAAGAAATTGGGGACCACCAGGACTCTTCATAGAGTTGGCCGCCCAGCCAAACTGAGCAATTGGGGGAGAATGGCCTTGGTCAAGTGACCAAGAACCCGATGGTAACTCTGACAGAGCTCCAGGGCTCCTCTGTGAAGATGGGAGAAACTTCCAGAAGGACAACTATATCTGCAGCATTCCACCAACCAGGCCTTTATGGAAGAGTGATCAGACGGTTGCCACTCCTCAGTAAAAGGCACTTGACAGCCCGCTTGGAGTTTGTCATAAGGCACCTAAAGGACTCTCAGACCATGAGAAACAAGCTTCTCTGGTCTGATGAAACCAAGATTGAACTCTTTGGCCTGAATGCCAAGCGGCACCGCTCCTCACCTGACAAATACCATACCTACAGTGAAGCATGGTGGTGGCAGCATCAGGATGTGGGGATGTTTTTCAGCGGCAGTAACTGGAAGACCGGTCAGGATCGAGGGAAAGATGAACGGAGCAAAGTACAGAGAGATCCTTTATGAAAACCTGCTCCAGAGCGTTCTGGCGTCAGACTGGGGCGGAGTCAACGCAGGAGTGGTTTGGTGACAATGTCTTTGAGTGGCCCAGCCAGAGCCCGGACTTGAACGCGATCGCATATCTCTGGCGGGACCTGAAAGTAGCTGTGCTTCGACGCTCCCCATCCAACCTGGCAGAACTTGAGAGGATCTGCTCTCAAGCGAGAAGAATTGGAGAAATTACCCAAATACAGGTGTGCCAAGCTTGTAACGTCATATCCAAGAAGACTTGAGGTTGTAATCGCTCCCAAAGGTGCCTCAACAAAGTACTGAGTAAAGGGTCTGAATACTTATGTGAATGTGATATTTCGGTTATTTCTTTCCAATTAATTTGCAAACATTTCTAGGCACCTGTTTTCGCTTTATTGATTATGGGGTATTGTGTGTAGATTGATGATAAAAAAATGAATTTAATCCATTTTTAAATAAGACTAACGTAGCAAAATGTGGAAAAGTGAAGGGGTCTGAATACTTCCTGAATGCACTGTAAATAATGGAATCAGTCACTGAATACAGCTATAACACTTGTCAGTGTTTCACAGGCGTCGGGGAGACGTTGAGAATCACAGGGTGTGTCGCTATCCGTATCTGTGCACGATACCAACAACGTTAACTCACAATACGTCATTGATGGTAAACAAAATGTGTTTGAAAATTAGTCCCGACTTGAAAATAATCTTTACATTCTATATTGGAAATGAATGAATCGAGACGTCTCGGACTGTGACGATTAGATCTAATATCAGATTAGCGTGCACTGGGTGGACCGAGGTCGTGTCCAGTGAAGGTGCAGAACTTCTCTGCTTTCTCAGAATAGAAGAATGTTATTGAACCATTTTACCTTTCGATACACAGTACCTCAACATTTTAACGAACGGAGTAATGGGAAAGCAGATCGCAATCTTCAGTTGCTCTCTAAATTTGGTCTGAGTCACTCCGTAAATAAAGGTGTTTGCGCAGCAGCTGAGAAGCTGAACGGCAAACCCCACTTCCTTTGCATAAAAAAGCCGGATAGACGTCTCCAGGTCTGTGTAGAGACATCTCATGAGAATGAAGACCAGCGTGGTTGTCGCCCAGCACAGAAGGAAACTCGCAGACAAGGTGAAGAGGAGAATGATGGATTGTCGCCGGGTCTCCATCTCAGGATCTCGCTGCTTGCTGCCATTTCTCTGTCCCTTAAGCGCCCGCCGGCGTTTGCTCGCCACCAGGATCCGACTGACAGTCAGTGAATTGAGAGTCAAAATGAGGAAGAAAGGGAGCAGCGGGTTCAACAGTACGTCCATCCAATAAAGACCCTGGACCTCTCCAGTATCACGAAGCAGGGGTTTACCTCCACACCCCCAATAACCGGAATAATTACCCGATATCCTCATATACCGGAAATAAAAAGGTATGTTCTTTAGACAGAAGGTGACGCAGATTATACCAATAATCAATCCCGCAATTTTTGGGGTGCAGTATTTTGTCTTAAACTTAGCCCAGCAAATGGCCACAAACCGATCGAAGGTGAAAGCGACCGTAAGCCACACAGACCAATCTAAAACCACCTTGCAAAAGGTATAGTGCACAAGACAGAACGGAGCATTTCTAAGAACCAGGACCAGGTTGTGCCAATAGGATTCAAACCAAAACAAGTTTGCCTGTATCATTTCGTACATCAGGACTTAGATGATCACAACCATTAGATCCGCCGCAGCCATCGACACGAGATAGCAGGTGATGCATTTGGAGAGACCACACTTTCCTCGGCAGAGAATGACGATTGCAAGCAGATTAACTTGAGAGGAAGAAAGTAAAATAAACAACGTGATAAATTGCAACAGACAATCAACGCGCTTCTGAAAACCAAATTTCAGGACATTTACACCTCGTGGACATCCATAACCTCGGCGCATCCATACAACCAGAATGGGAATAAATAGTCTCATTTTCATAGCTCCGATGAAGTGCTTTATACCGGTCATTTTACTGTGGTCCCTCGCAGGGATTACAGCCCCCGCGCGTATTCACCAGCAATGTGTTAACAAACACACAAACCGATGAAGCGGGCGGGGAGTTATGTCGCTGTCGAGCAACAAGACGTCTTGGAAACTTCGCCTTGGTAACTAACTCGTCAAATTTTAACGGTTAGAGACGATTTCAATATAAAAGCAAATTAGATCAGATTTAAAAATAAAATATCGGGTACATTTACCCCCAACATTAAGGCTACAGCGAGAAGTTTGGATAGTGTTGCGGACATGCACAGTGTGAATTGCGTCGGTGCATTTTGAAGGCATTCGAAAGACATAGGAAGTCTTCAAATAATTTGGATGTGCAGTCGCATTGCAGCCCATGGCAATAAGGGAACTTGTCCGCATTTCCATGGAAATTGTGGATCAGCTCCAATGAGCTAGGCCAGAGAGTAGAAACATAGAAAATAGGTGCAGGAGTAGGTCATTCGGCCCTTCGAGCCTGTACGCACCGCCATTCAATATGATCATGGCTGATCATCCAACTCAGTATCCTGTACCTGCCTTCCCTCCATACTCCCTGATCCATTTAGCCACAAGGGCCACATCTAACTCCCTCTTAAATATAGCCAATGAACTGGCCTCAACTACCTTCTGTGGCAGAGAATTCCACAGATTTGCCACTCTGTGTGAAAAAAAACGTTCTCATCTCGGTCCTAAAAGACTTCCCCCTTATCCTTAAACTGTGACCCCTTGTTCTGGACTTCCCCAACATCGGGAACAATCTTCCTGCATCTAGCCTGTCCAACCCCTTAAGAATTTTGTAAGTTTCTATAAGATCCCCCCTCAGTCTTCTAAATTCCAGAGAGTACAAGCCGAGTCTATCCAGTCTTCCTTCATATGAAAGTCCTGCCATCCCAGGAATCTATCTGGTGAACCTTCTCTGTACTCCCTCTATGGCAAGAATGTCTTTCCTCAGATTAGGAGAACAAAATTGTACGCAATACTCCAGGTGTGGTCTCACCAATGCCATGTACAACTGCAGCAGAACCTCCCTGCTCCTATACTCAAATCCCCTCGCTATGAATGCCAACATAACATTCGCTTTCTTCACTGCCTGCTGCACCTGCATGCCTACCTTCAATGACTGGTGTACCACGACACTCAGGTCTCGTTGCATCTCACCTTTTCCTAAACGGCCACCATTCAGATAATAGTCTGCTTTCCTGTTCTTGCCACCAAAGTGGATAACCTCACATTTATCTACATTATACTCCAAAGACGTACAGGTATGTAGGTTAATTGGCTGGGTAAATGTAAAAATTGTCCCTAGTGGGTGTAGGATAGTGTTAATGTGCGGGGATCGCTGGGCGGCACGGACTTGGTGGGCCGAAAAGGCCTGTTTCCGGCTGTATATATATGATGATGATATGATACTGCATCTGCCATGCATTTGCCCACTTAACCTATCCAAGTCACGTTGCAGCCTCCTAGCATCCTCCTCATAGCTAACACTGCCCCCAGCTTCGTGTCATCCGCAAACTTGGAGATGTTGCATTCAATTCCCTCGTCCAAATCATTAATATATATTGTAAATAGCTGGGGTCCCAGCACTGAGCCTTGCGGTACCCCACTAGTCACTGCCTGCCATTCTGAAAAGGACCCGTTTATTCCTATTCTTTGCTTCCTGTCTGCCAGCCAGTTCTCTATCCACATCAATACTGAACCCACAATACCGTGTGCATTAAGTTTGCATACTAAGTACGAGACGAAAAATTAGTATAACTGAATTGCCACGCCGGTCGACATTTAGTAACCTAGCAATCACCATGTGGTGAAATAATTCTAAATACTCCAAAAGGGCGGAAATATGAAGCAACGTCACCAGCGAACTGTTGATAATGAATGGAACTTCAACAACAAATGAAGAGTGAGGAAAATAAAAACAGGATAAACTTCTTTCGCCAGTCTGACGTCGTCAATTCTCCGTAATTAATCTGTTGCAAGAAGTGCTTACCACGGATGCCAATCGCGGTAACAAGGGAGTAGAATATAAAGAAAAAAGCGTCCATCATATCCTGCTGTTGGAGGGTTCGTTTCTGTCCAGCTCTGCCGGAGGGACGCGTTATCGAAATCAGCAAATTATTCAAAATGTTTCCAAGGGATTAAAAAAAAAACAGACATCAGAAATTAAATGCAAACGAACACAGTAAATGATCTCTGTTGAATTCCATCCAATCCAACTGTTGCACAGATCTGTGGTTCCCTTTATGAGAACGTGATTGAGCTTTCGGTGCTCCCAGCCCGTTCAGTCTGCAGTGTTGTTCAGATCCCGAGATGACCCTCATTTATAGAACTCAAGATATGCCTGATCTTGAAAATAACTTGCGCAATATCTGTTCAGTATCGTCATTTAACAAAGGAGCCCGCATTTTCTGATCCAGTGCGCCTCAAATCCCAATGGAGAAACAACGTTTTCTTTCCATTGTAACACAATACAATACAATACAATATATCTTTATTGTCATTGTACCCAGGGGTACAACGAGATTGGGAATGCGCCTCCCATACGATGCACTAATTTAGGTAATTTAGACAGCAGCAACCCAACGAAACGAACAGTTGTAACAGTTTTGGACAGGGTAAAGTGCAAGTTGATCTATGCGTTGTGGCCATCCGGCTCAGCAGGACCGGTTCATAGCAGCTATGGCCCTGGGGATGAAGCTGTTCCTGAGTCTGGAGGTGCGGGCATAGAAGGCCTTGTATCGTCTGCCCGATGGAAGGAGTTCGAACAGACTGTTGCAGGGGTGTGAAGAGTCTTTGTGGATGCTGGTGGCTTTTCTGAGGCATCGTGTGTTGTAGATGCCCTCCAAGTCTGGTAGCTGTGTTCCGATGGCCCTCTGAGCTCTATGGACTACCCGCTGTAGAGCTTTCCTTTCTGCCTCCGTGCAGCTGAGGTACCACACAGGGATTCCATGCGTTAGGATGCTCTCTATGGTGCAGCGGTAGAAGGTCGTCAGCAGCTGTTGGGGTAGACCAGACTTTTTCAGTGTTCTTAAGTAGAACAGTCTTTGTTGTGCCTTCTTGACCAGCGCAGCAGTGTTATTGGACCATGTTAGGTCCTCCGAAATGTGAGTGCCCAGAAACTTGAAGCTGGACACTCTCTCCACACTGACCCCATTGATAGAGATCGGGGCATATTCCCCGTTATGTGACCTACGGAAGTTGATGATCAGCTCCTTGGTCTTGGTGGTATTTAGGGACAGGTTGTTATCCGAGCACCAGTCCGCCAGGTTCTGCACCTCCGCTCTATAGTTTGTTTCATCCCCGTTGGTGATCAGCCCGATCACCGTTGTGTCATCTGCAAACTTGACAATGGTGTTGGTGTCGAATGCAGGAACACAGTCATGTGTGAAGAGGGAGTAGAGCATGGGGCTCAGAACACAGCCCTGTGGTGTGCCGGTACTCAGGGTGATAGTGGAGGACAGGTGCGGGCCCATTCTCACTGCCTGCGGTCGTTCCAGCAGGAAGTCCAGGATCCAGTCACATAATGACATAGATAGTAATCATGAGATAATCGCTCCGATCTTTACTACGATTGAGGACTACTCATCATTTAGTGGTACGCGTGGCAGCGGTCCAATACAACCATCCCTTTACTGAATCTACTTGAATACTGTTTGTCGTATTCTATCATGGGGAGTGGATTCGCTACTCCAGTTCAACCGTCGGTAATCTCAATGTAACTACCTAGGTTGAAGCATTGCTTTATATTTATGGGGTGCCTCAACATTAATGCGGTTTGTCATTCTTCCATTCTGACTCCATTGTTGCTCTTGACAGACCAGCGCTCGGGGTAGCGACTCTCCATGGCCAAATCCAGACTGGGATCGTTCGCAGCCGACCCAACAGTTGACCACCATAACATTTGTGGACGAGTAGATTACCCAGGTTTACATCTCCTGCTGACGGGCGCAGATCTTGGGACAGTCACAAACCAGACATTCTGTTAATTTGAAGAACGATGTTTTCCTTGCATTCAAACAATAACATGTTAAGTCAGTACGATGAAGTGTCAAAAATGATTCATGAAGGTGATACAGGAAATGAAGTAACAATTGAGAACATAGAAACATATAAAACAGGTCTAGTAGGAGGCCATTCGGCCCTTAGAGCCAGCACCGCCATTCATTGCGATCATGGCTGATCATCCAAAATCATTGTGATCATGGCTGGTCATCCACAATCAGTAACCTGTGCCCAACTTCTCCCCAAATCCCTTGATTCCACTAGCCCCCAGAGCTCTATCTAACTCTCTCTTAAATTAATCCAGTGATTTGGCCTCGACTGCCCTCTGTGGCAGAAAATTCCACAAATTCACAACTCTCTGGGTGAAAAAGTTCCTTCTCACCTCAGTTTTAAATGGCCTCCCCTTTATTCTAAGACTGTGGCTCCTGGTTCTGAGCCCCTCAACATTGGGAATGTTTTTCCTGCATCACACAACTGGTATACAGGTGATCATTGTTCGGCATAGACTCAGTGGGCCAAAGAGACTGTTTCCACACTGTATCTCTAAACTGATCTAAACTACAGAGAATGTTCAGACAAACAAAGGTACACAGGGCTCTACATGTTTCACATCCCACTCACCAGGGTCAATTTATCTACAAAACTGCATGTCTTTGAACGTGGGGGGAAATTGGGGCAGCCCGAGCACTTAAGTGGATGGTATTGGACATAATGAAGATGGTAGTGAACAATTGCAGCAAGATTTTGATCAGTTGGTCAGGTGGGCCATGGAATGATTGATGGAATTTAATAGAGAGAAATGAGAGATGTTGAATTCTGACAAGTTTAACATGGACAGGACCAACACAGTGAATGGTCGGGCTCTGGGGAGTGTTGTAGAGCAGAGGGATCTCGGAGTGTAGGTTCAAGATTTCTTGAAGGCGGAGTCACAGGTACATAGGGTGGGCAAAAGGGCTTTTGGCCCATTGGCCTTCATCAGCCAGAGTATTCAACATCGAAGTTGAGAGGTCATGTTATGACCTCTCAATGATATCAGACGATGAGACCACATTTATAGCATGTATTTCAGTTTTGGGTACCAATTTATAGGAAGGATGTTGTTAAGTTGGAACGGGTATAAAAAGATTGACAAGGATGTTGCCAGGACTCTGGAGTCTGAGCTATAGAGAGAGGTTGAGCAGGGGAGTGCAGGAGGGAGAGGAGTGATCTTACAGAGATGTACAAAATCATGAGAGGAGTAGATCAGATAAAAACACAGTCTCTTGCCCAGAGTGGGGGAATCGAGAACCAGAGGATACAGGTGAGAGGGATAGAGTTAATAGGTGCTGAGAGATACATTTTTTACTCATTAGATGGTGGGTTTATGGAACGAGTTGCCAGGGAAGGTAGTTCAGGCAGGCACTATTGTCATACTTAATAAATATTCAGACAGGTATATGGACAGGATAGCTTAGAGGGATATGGGCCAAATGCAGACAAGTGGGACTACTGTAGATGGGACATACTGGTCGCCGTGGGTAAATTGGGCCAAGGGCCTGTTTTCACGCTGCATACCTCCATGACTCTAACACCTGGGGAAACACCATGCGGTCACAGGGGGAACATAGAAACACTGTATAGATAGCACCCATGGTCAGGAATGAACCCTTGTCTCCCGCGCTGTGAAGCACCAACAATACCACTGCTCTACTGTGCTGCTCTAAATTGTAACGTTCAATTTGCACTCTCTTTGCTTTCACCGTTTGCACACCCTGTTGTAGTCGGGAATGGTAGACACAAAATGCTGGCCTAACTCAGCAGGACAGGCAGCATCTCTGGAGGGAAGGAATGGTTTGATTGTCTTCAAGCATGCTATGAGTTGCCTGGATGGCACGTAAAACAAACCGAGTTACACGTGGTAATAATGAACGAATACCAATACTATACAATGTTCCAAGCAATCTCCATTGCGGTACAACCATCACTTATGCTCATGAGCCAAATTAGATGTAGGTCAACACCACAGACATCCAACCAGAATATCTTCCTTCCACCACAACACTGTCTTCTATGCGTCAGCCAGTTCTGAATCAATACGACCAAGTCACTGTTAATTTGATGCATCTTAATCTTCTAGATCAGCCTACCATGAGAGACGTAATCAAAAGCCTTCCTAAAATCCATGCACACAACATCCACTACCTAACTTCAATCTCCTTCGTCACCTCCCTGAAATACACCCATGTTCGTAAAAAAAGACCTGCTGCGCACAAAGTCGTGCTGGCTATCCTTAATCAGCCTATTAGAAACATAGAAACATAGAAACATAGAAAATAGGTGCAGGAGTAGGCCATTCGGCCCTTCGAGCCTGTACGCACCGCCATTCAATATGATCATGGCTGATCATTCAGCTCAGTAGCCTGTACCTGCCTTCTCTCCATACCCCCTGATCCCTTTAGCAAAAAGGGCCACATCTAACTCCCTCTTAAATATAGCCAATGAACTGGCCTCAACTACCTTCTGTGGCAGAGAATTCCACAGACTCACCACTCTCTGTGTGAAGAAATGTTTTCTCATCTCGGTCCTAAAAGACTTCCCCCTTATCCTTAAGCTATGACCGCTGGTTCTGGACTCCCCCAACATCGGGAACAATCTTCCCGCATCGAGCCTATCCAACCCCTTAAGAATTTTATATGTTTCTATAAGATCCCCCCTCAGTCTTCTAAACTCCAGCGAGTACAAGCCCAGTCTATCTAGTCTTTGCTCATATGTAAGTCCCGCCATCCCAGGGATCAATCTGGTGAACCTTCTCCGTACTCCCTCTAAGGCAAGAACGTCTTTCCTCAGGTTAGGAGACCAAAACTGCACACAATACTCCAGGTGCGGTCTCACCAAGGCCCTGTACAACTGCAGCAGAACCTCCCTGCTCCTAAACTCAAATCCTCTTGCTATGAATGCCAACATACCATTCGCTTTCTTCTCTTCTAACTAGGAATAAATCCTATCTTGAGGAATTCTCTCCAATAGTTTCCCTACCACTGATGTGAGGATCACTGGCCTTCAGTTCCCTGGATTCTCTCCACTTCCCTTCTTAATAGTTTTCAAGAGAGAGTTAGAATTAGCACTTCGGACTAACGGAATCAAGGAATATGGGGGAAAAGCAGGAACGGGGTACTGATTTTGGATGATCAGCGATCATCGTATTGATTGGCCTAATCCTGCACCTATTTCTATGTTACTAGATTAAACAAAAGAACATCATTGGCCACTCTCCAGTTCTCCAGGGCATCACTTGTGGTTAAAGAAACAAAGATCCTTGTCATGGCCCCTGCAATCTCCTCTCTTGCCTCCCTCAAAAACCTGGGATAGATCCCATCTGGCCATGGGACCTACCCATCTTAATGCTCTTCCACAGCCTCAGCACCACCTACTTCTCAACCTCAAACTGCCCCAGCATATTTGTACAATACCTCTTTGGTCTTCGCCACTTCAGCACTTAGTTTCAATTGTTCCTTCTGTCTTTTCAATCGATCGCTCTCCCTTCTACAACCTTCTTCTTCTTGCAGTTGTCTTCTCCTCCGTTCTTCTTCTTGCAGTTGTCGTCTCCTCCAATCTTCTTCTTCTTGCAGTTGTCCTCCGTTCTTCTTGTAATTGCCGTTCTTGTGCCTCAAACTCATGCATCCTTTCCATGAACGCAGCCTGTTCAACAAGAACGGCCATTTTGGCCTCGGTCTCCTTACGAGCAGAGCGCGTCGAAGATGCACGAGATTTGATGCTCAACTTAGAGGTCGAAATATTTGAAGCACTATCTCCAGGTCCGATGGATTCTGTGTCATTGTCACCCTGGAGGGTCCGGCCTCAAGACCTACTTGTCTTAGCCATTCAATAACATCTTGGTTAAATCCATCGACACTTTCTACCACCTGCTGCATCCATTTCTCTTGCTTATCCCATTCTTCTGGTGCTAATTGTAGCAGTCTCAATGTTTCGTAGGTGCCGTAGATTTCGTCTTTGAGGTGGTTAAGATGATTCAGATTGAACCACACCTCAGCCTCCTTTGCTGATTTTATTAGCTTTGATGTTTTCCATTGTCATCTCAACCATCTTATATTTATGTCTCTTCAGCTTCTCATTGCTTTCATGAGCCAGGTCTTTGCCAATTTCAGTAAGCATAATGGCCCTTTTTTCCAATTTTGACCGTGTTCCGCTATGGTCACCTTATGACTCAACATCAGATTTCATCTCAGACATTCTAAGCTTGTTGACGAACACCAGATGTGCTTTTTGGTCCCTTATCCAGTCTAGCTATTTCAAACTTTTGTTGTCTACGTCTCTTGCAAAGACAAGCTTTCTGAACTTTCGAAGAGTAAATTCCAATAATTCGTTCCAGCTCAGGCAGATTTTTACGATGAATCGCTCCAGTTCAGATAAGATCTCACACTTCATCTCTTGCGAAGGCAAATTCTGACTGAACATCCCGAGGAGTAGATTCAAGCTGATCGCTTCAGCTAAAGATGGAATTTTACGATATGGAATTTTATGATATAGCGGCCAGCTTCTCGTCTATCAATTAGCTCCCAAGCTGCCACTTGCATAGGTCGGGGAAACGATGATCTTTTGACTCAAGTAATAACAATAACAGAGACCATCTCGACGTTTGAGTTAGTTTGACGTTTTTATTTGAAGTCGCAATACAATATATTGGCCTATCTCTTGTCATCGACTGGGTATTACTTTGCTAGGTAAAATTCCATATCTTACCAGAGTCTATGCGATTGATACGAACTGCCAGATTTATCTTCGATGGAAATCTGTATTAATCTTTTTGTCAATAAGATCTACAACCGAATATATCTTGGCTAATGAATCTTTTGGCAGAACCTTTGGCTGAACCTCTGTCAGCGCCTTCTCGTCTCCCACTACCAACACGTATAAAACTGCCGTAACTCTAGCTCCGCATACGTAATACGTAGGTATACGTAATACGTAAGCATCGCATTAACTCTACAGTGTCCAAACTACAGCAGGATACAAGATAATAATAATAATAATATGCAAAAATAACTAATAAACGCAAAATGGCTCCTCTCCAGGGACATGCGAGCCCGGACATAGGCCCAGAACAGGGGTAGGCAGCCGACTCAGGTGTTACCATCAACTGCCTGCTGCCTGGACCCTTTGATGGCCATCTTAGCCAGGACCAGGAACAAACCAACAGGTAGATCCCACCTTCCCAATCACCCCTCCCCACTTCCTACCTTGTGCGCAAATACCAAAATTGTGGGTGTAAAATGCAACCAGAACTCGAGGAGCAGCCCCTGCAGATACTGGGACTGCAGCCTCTCACACTCCATATATATGTGGAATATGGTCTCTTCCTAGCTACAGAAATGGCAGTCGGCTGGCGAGAACGTGAGCTGACATAAATATCTGCACCATGAAACAGCTCTGTGCAACACTCTCCAACCTAGGTTCTCGATGTAAAGGGCGAGGACTCCATTATAGAGAGGCCTCCACTGGGGGTGGATTGTCCCTTCTGTGTGTAGGATAGTTTAGGTGTGTGGGGATTGCTGGATGGCACGGATACAGTGGGCCGAAAGACCTGTTTATGTGCTCTATCCCCAAAACGGAAAGATATAGGTTAAAGTCTCCACTGATTGCCCTTTCATCCCTGTTACACATATCTAAATTACCTGCTTTGTGCCACGCTCATGCAAGGTTAGACAGATTTGGCAGCCTTTGTTTGTTGTCCCTGGGATGCTGGAGTTTGAGGGGAGACCCGCTGGAGGTTTATAAAATCATGAGAAGCATAGACAGGGAAGATGTCAGAACCTTTTTTCCCCGGGATGGAAATATCAAATACAAGAGCACATAGATTTAACGAGAGAGGGCAAAGTTGCAAAGAAATGTGCAAGGCTATCTGTTTACACAGTTAGTAGAGGGTGCCAGGAACGCAGAGTCAAGAGTGGTGGTGGAGGCAGATACAATAGTGACGTTTATGATGCTTTTGGATTGGCACATGGATACAAATCCAGTAAATGGAGGGATATGGATTATGTGCAGTGTTTGGCTTGACATCGTGTTCGGCACAATGTGGGCTGAAGAGACAGTTCATGTGCTGTACTGTTCTATGTTTTAATGTGACATCCACTGTTTGGTCACAATGTTCTATTTGTCATATATGCAATTGAATAGAGAAATTATATTTGCAAATATTACATGCACAGGTGCCTTATTCACAGTCCAAAATCCGGTCGGCCGGCACGCTCGGGAAACTGGAGCCACTCCTGTGAACCAAAGTCCCTTTCCTCGCCTAGCCGTCTTTGTGTCTCAGGGGCATTACCTTCACCCTCCTAACGGTCCCCTTTCCAGCGTCCGACGTCTCCAGCTCCCTCCAAGTTATGCCGACCGACGATCCAAGTCAAGTCAAGTCAAGTCAAATTTATTTGTCACATACACATACTCGATGTGCAGTGAAATGAAAGTGGCAATGCCTGCGGGTTGTGCACAAAAATAATTACAGTTACAGCATATAAATAAAGTTAATAAGTTACTAAACATAGCACAAAAAGTGTCGACAAAAATTTAGTCTCTGGGGTTATCAAAGTTGACAGTCCTGATGGCCTGTGGGAAGAAGCTCCGTCTCATCCTCTCCGTTTTCACAGCGGGTCCCCGGTCTCACGTGGGTCCCCGGTCTCACCAACCACCAAGCCTTTGGGCATGTTCCCAGTTACAACAAACATGCAGCCTTCGGGCGAGCTCCCGCCGACCAACGAGCGTTCCGGCCAGGCACTGTGGCCACCGCACCTCAGAAACACTAATAGACGTATTTCACTAAAGACCTGTAGGTATTTCCTGTCCGTCCTTTGAACTTTACTATTGCTGCACGTTCTGCACCATGATCTGCATGGTTCTTCTGTATGATTCTCCAGCGGTCCAACGCCCACTCTTGCTTCTCTCTTACTCTTTATATAACTGAAGAAACTCTTGCTATCCTCTTTTAGATTATTGTCGAGCTTACCTTCGTATTTCTCCCTTTCTCCCCGTCTTGTCTCTTTAGTTAACATCTGCTGTTATTTAAAAGCTTCCCTGTCCTCTGGCTTCCCATTAATCTTTGCTATGTTATACGCCTTTTCTTTTAGTTTTATAGTGTCCTTGACTTCCATTGTCAGTCACGTTCGCCCGTATCTCCCACTAGAATATTTCTTCCTGTTTTGGTTCTCATGCAGCCATCTTTCAGTAATTGAATCACACTGATTGCATTCAAATGTATCATAAATTCATTTATTATTGTGAATGTTCTGGGTGTTCAGATACTTTATTGTGAATTCTCTGGGAATTCAGATACAGCACATTTAATATTATTGTTTTGACATTTTTGTTTTGAATCTTTTCACTGTTTAACATCTTTGCCAGTTATTTTGCTGACTACTATTCCAAATACTCCTTGCTGTTTCCCTTTTCCCATTGCTGATTTCCCTTCACTCTTCCCATTTTCTCACTCAGCTACTATAACATCTCCCCAATAGCACTAACAAACCCACTGCAAAATTATTGCGTTTCGGGCCCACCTATCCCACTAAAGGCTCCAAAGACTCATAGATCTATTTCTCGATTTACTCATTCATGTCCTTTATTGTATAATCTCTGTACTTAATAGTATATTGCCTTGATGTAATCTGAAGATTATAATCTTTGAGGTCCTGTTTTGTAAAATAATGTTATCCACTTCTCTAAACTCTATTGCAAGAACTTCCATTTTTCTACAGATGTTCTTAGTGTATGGACCCCACCTCTAGCTGTTTATCCTTCCCTTTCAGAATCAATTAGCAATCAATTATTTGTTTGACCTTGTCACCAAGGAAGCAACTAAATGCCCTGGAATCTCAATTCCAGGCACCATTACGCCGGTCTGTTCCCCTAACTATTGAATCTTCTGCAATTATGACTTTCTTACAGTTCTTCCTTCGGTTAAAATGGCGCTTGCTTTAGTTTAATTTTGAAATAGGGGTGTTCCCAGTTCTGACTGCAATATTCTAACACCCCGTCCTCCCATCCCAAGCAGTACAACAGCACAGTTCAGCAACTTGGTTAGACTGCACTTGGAGTATTTTGTGCGGTACTGGTTGCCCCATTACGGGAAGTATGTGGAGGCCTTGGAGAGGGTGTAGAATTGGTTTTACCACCGTGATGACTGGATTAGGGGGCATTAGATACAAGGCGAGGTCGGCCAGATATGGATTAATTCCACTGGAATGACAGAGGTTGCGAGGAGAACAGCGAAAAGTATATCAAATTAAAGGGCACAGACAGGGGAGACAGTCAGAATCTTTTCCCCAGGATGCAAAATCAAATATCAGAGTGGATGTCTTTATGGTGAGTGGAGCAAAGTTCAAAGGAGATAGAGTCATACAGCACGGACACAGTGCCTTCGGCCCAGCAAGTCGATGTCGACCAAGATGTTCCATCTTCACTAGTCCCATCTGCCCACATTTGGCCCATATCCATTTAAACCTTTCCTATCCATGTACCAGTCCAAATATCGTCTAAAGGTTTACTATCACCTGCCTGAACTGCCTCCTCTGGCAGCTGGCTGCATATACACACCACCCTCTGTGTGAAAAGGTTGCCCCCGGGTTCCCATAAAATCTTTGAACGCATGAGAGTGTTAGGTTCTGAGGCACACAGGAACTGGACTCAAACGCACGACTCACACACAAGAGTCAATTTGGAGGAAAAAAAGGCGTTCTTTAATTTCCAAATTAACACCACCCTCCAAATTTCCAAATTAAAGAACACTGCGATACAAACCAAAACCCTAAACTTACTTAGCTACAAAAACATTAGTTACAAAAATACTTACTAGGATACTCACTAACTATACTACGCTTGACAAGAACTTGGAAACAATGCGGGTAAGTCGAGAATCAATGACCGAGAGCACATGAATCACAAGACGAACTGGCACAGGACAAAGGGAGGCGTGGACTATATATACATGAGGTAAGGGCACACAGGTGGAAACAATCAAGGCGGGGCTGACAATTACAATGGCAGGAAGTCAAGGGACCTGAAATGAGATAAGAGGTAAGTTTCACCTTAAAACAGGAAGTGAGCACGAGACTTGACATGAGTGATTTTAACTTGACGAACCGCACTAAGGACAAGACGTGGACATGACGTGACATGGGAATCTAAACACAGAACATGACACAAGACTAACAGATATGACGGGACATTACAGTACCCCCCCCCCCCCCCTTTAGGACCGACTCCTGATGGTCCAGGCTGGTCAGGATGAGTCTTGTCAAAGTCCTTGATCAAAGTCTTGTCCAAAATGAAGCTGGCAGGAATCCAGCACCTCTCCTCAGGACCATAGCCTTCCCAGTCGACCAGAAACTGGCGACCGCGACCTCTCTTGCGGACTGCAAGATGTGCCTTAACTGTGTAGACCGGACCACCATCGACGAGCCGGGGGGGTGGAGGGGGCTTGGAGGCGGGCACGAGTGCACTTTCCTTGACCGGTTTTATTTTGCTGACGTCGAATGTAGGGTGAACCGAAACAGGGTTATTGACTTTCGAAATGGGAAATGGACCCACGAACCTTGGAGCCAGCTTTCTGACGTGGACGTGAAGTGGCAAGTCCTTTGTAGACAGCCATACCTTCTGGCCTGGGCGATAATGCGGAGCGGATCTGCGGTGGCGGTCGGCTGCCGCTTTCATCCGGGACTGACCCCGGAGTAGAACCCTCCGAGCTCCGTCCCAGATTCGGCGACAGCGTCGGATCATGGCTTGGGCAGAAGGCACCGTCACCTCACACTCATAAGCCGAGAACAAGGGGGGCTGACAGCCGTAGGCACACTGGAAGGGTGTGAGTCCCGTGGCAGCCGTAGGAAGCTTGTTGCGTACGTACTCGACCCAGATGAGATGGTCGCTCCAGGTGGTCTGGTTCTGCGCGACCAGACAGCGCAAGCAGGTCTCGAGCTCCTGGTTCATCCGCTCAGTCTGGCCATTGGATTGCGGATGGTAACCAGAAGACAGGCTGACGGTGGCACCTATGAGGGAACAAAACTCACTCCAAAACTTGGACACAAACTGAGGGCCTCGGTCCGAAACAATGTCTGTAGGGAAACCATGGATACGGAAAACGTGAGACATCATTACCTCTGCCGTCTCTTTGGCAGAGGGGAGCTTGGCCACAGCGATAAAATGTACCATCTTTGAAAATCGGTCTACCACCGTCAGGACAGTTGTGTTACCTTTGGAGGCCGGCAACCCAGTAACAAAGTCAATAGAGCTGTGGGACCAGGGCCTCTGAGGGACTGAAAGTGGGTGCAGCAGGCCCGCTTGGGCTTGTCTGGAGGGCTTGCTCCTTGCACAGACAGGGCAGGCGGCCACATATTCAGCTACATCCTTCTCAAGTGAAGGCCACCAAAAACGCTGTTTAACCACAAAAACAGTTCTCTTGGCACCTGGATGGCATGTGAGCAGGGACGTGTGAGCCCAGTGGATTACCTGGGGGCGTAATGTCACAGGAACAAACAAACGGTTAGTGGGACAACCACTCGGTGCTGGAGTCTCATCATTAGCCTGCTTCACATCTGTTTCGATCTGCCAAGACACCGCTCCTACCACACGGTTAAGTGGCAGGATAGGTTCGGGTTCTCTGGTATCAGGTTCAGGGTCATAAAGTCGGGACAGGGCGTCTGGTTTTGTGTTCTGGGAACCGGGCCTGTAAGACAGAGAAAAGTTGAACCTACTAAAAAACAGAGTCCATCTGGCCTGACGTGAGTTGAGTCTCTTGGTTTTACGGATGTATTCCAGGTTCTTGTGATCTGTCCATACCAGAAAAGGCTGTTCGGCCCCCTCCAGCCAGTGCCTCCACTCCCCCAATGCGGCTCTAACCGCCAGCAGTTCTTTGTTTCCGACATCGTAATTCTTTTCTGCTGGGGTTAACTTACGTGACAGGTAGGCGCAGGGATGAATCCGGTTGTCCTTCTCCGCTCTCTGGGAAAGTACCGCCCCAATCCCCTCGTTGGAGGCATCCACCTCCACAATGAACTGTCTCTGGGGATCTGGGATGGTCCGAACAGGAGCGTTGCTGAACAAAGTTTTGAGGCGCTGGAAGGCGGCTTCGGCCTGAGGATTCCACTGGAACTGGGTATTGAAAGACGTGAGAGAGTGCAGAGGAGCAGCAACAGCACTGAAGTCTCTAATAAAACGTCTGTAAAAGTTTGCAAATCCGAGAAACTGTTGCACCTTCTTTCTGTTAGTGGGGGTGGGCCAATTGGCCACCGCACTGACCTTATCAGGGTCCATCTCGATGTGGTCGGCCGATATAATGTAGCCCAGAAAGGACATTGTGTCTGCGTGGAAGTCGCACTTCTCGGCCTTCACATACAGACGGTTAGCTAGGAGCTTCTGCAACACACACTTGACATGACGCTCATGAGACTGTATGTCTGGAGAGAAGATAAGAATGTCATCAAGGTAGACAAAAACACACTCATTGAGAAATTCCCTGAGGACCTCGTTCATAAAAGCTTGGAAGACTGCGGGGGCATTGGTTAACCCGAACGGCATCACCAAATACTCGTAGTGCCCGTTAGGGATGTTAAACCCAGTTTTCCACTCATCCCCCTCTCTGAATCTCACTAGGTGGTATGCTTTCCTTAAGTCTAGTTTAGTGAATACTTTGGCTTTGTGCAACAGTTCAAAAGCAGAAGACATCAAAGGAAGTGGGTAACGATTCTTGATCGTAATCTCGTTTAGGGGGCTGTAATCTATGCAGGGACGAAGTGACCCATCTTTCTTGCCCACAAAGAAAAACCCCGTGCCTGCTGCCGAGGAGGACGGGCGAATAATGCCCGTCCTCAGGGAAGACTCAATGTACTCATCCATCGCCTTCCTCTCGAGGCCGGATATGGAGTACAGTCGCCCCTTGGGAATAGGGCCCCCCGGCAGCAGGTTGATAGCGCAGTCGAAAGGTCGATGAGGAGGTAGGGTGGTGGCCCTGGACTTGTTGAACACCTCCTTCAGTTCATGGTAACAGGGTGGAACCTTCAACAGATCGGGATAGTCATCATCATCATTAGAAATCTTTATTTCTTCAGATTTAAGAACATTTATTCCCAAAACCGCCCCGATCTTCCCGTAACTCACCCCTTTGTTCACTGGTTCAACAAGACATGATTGTGTGCACTCAACCCCCCATCGTCTGATCTTACCAGATCGCCAATCAATCTGAGGATTGTGTTTCTGCAGCCAGGGGAAACCAAAGACCAAGGGATGTTGAGCTGAGTCAAACAAGTGAAAAGACATTATCTCCACATGGTTAGCATTGAACATGACTTTGACAGGTTCTGTACGATGAGTTATCTCAAACAACTGACGTCCATCTAAAGCGCTCGCCACAATAAGTTGCAACAAGGGCACAGATTTAACCTTACACGATCGAGCTAGAGTTCAGTCCATGAGACTCTCGTCGGCTCCGGAGTCGATCAAAACCCCCCGAGTCACAATTTGCTGATTCAGAGTGAAGGTTATCTGTGTCAGAGGTCGAGGAGGTAAGTCCGAAACGGGGAATTGACTCACCAGTGTCCTCCTTTTCACTGGTGAGCCACCCCTTTTACCGAGCAGTCGGCCAGACGGTGTCCTTGTTGACCGCAGTAAAAGCAGGCTCCGTCCTTCAGGCGGCGATGTCGCTGCTCCGGAGTCAGCCTGGTTCGTCCTAGCTGCATGGGTTCCTCCGACGGCTGAGAGGACGCTGTTTTCTCCGGCCAGCGATGGACAGGGAACGATGACTTCTTCGGTGTGAAGGACCCGGAGGAGCGCCCCTGGTGATTGGGAGGACGATCAGCAGCCTGGTGTCTTTCCTTTTCCTTTATCCTGTTATCGACACGGGTAGCCCTGGTAATTAATGTCTCTAGATCAATGGGTAACTCAAAAGGTGAAAGTCTGTCCTTTATAGCCTCCGACAACCCATTCATGAATGCATCCACTTGTGCAGGCATATTCCACCCACTGTCTGCTGCAAGGGTTCGGAAGTCAATGGCATAGTCTATCACTGGGCGAGTGTTCTGTTTTAGCTGCAGTAAGACTCGGGAAGCTTCCCTAGCAGAGGAAGTGTGATCAAAAATACTGCTAAATGTTCTTTGGAAGAGGTCTAGATCCTGACAGACTGTGGAGCCCCGAGACCACTCCGCAGTGGCCCATGCTGCGGCTCGTCCCGTCAAATGGGACACAATAAATGCTACCCTGGCCTGGTCTGAGGGGAAGTGTGCAGGGTTATGCTTGAAGTGGAGATCACATTGTACAAGGAATGATCTACAATTCTCCGAGTCTCCAGAGAACTTATCTGGTGAAGCCAGGCGTAGAATCGGCGTGGGGTTCGCAGGCGTGGCCGGAACAGCAGGCGGATGGCCGGCTGAAGGTTCAACGTGAGCCAGTGGAGAAGCTGCCGAGGTTGGGTCGAGACGAGCCAGAACCTAATGGAGTTGTACAGCGAGGTGGTTAATCTGGATCGTCACCGATGACTGGAACTCGCCTTGTCTATCGTTCAGCTCGCGCACCCCGTGACTGACTGAGCGCAGCTGCTCCTCCTGGTGCTGGATCATAGTGCCCTGGTTGGCAAGGGCTGATTTCCAAATCTTAGAGTCGGCTGAGTCCATATTATGGCCAGTTCGTTCTGTTAGGTTCTGGGGCACACAGGAATTGGACTCAAACGCACGACTCACACACAAGAGTCAATTTGGAGGGGAAAAAAGGCGTTCTTTAATTTCTAAATTAATGAACACTGCGATACAACCAAAAAACTCTAAACTTACTTATCTACAAAAACATTAGTTACCAAAATTCTTACTAGCTATACTACGACCGAGAGCACATGAATCACAAGACGAACTGGCACAGGACAAAGGGAGGCGTGGACTATATATACATGAGGTAAGGGCACACAGGTGGAAACAATCAAGGCGGGGCTGACAATTACAATCGCAGGAAGTCAAGGGACCTGAAATGAGATAAGAGGTAAGTTTCACCTTAAAACAGGAAGTGAGCACGAGACTTGACATGAGTGGTTTTAACTTGACGAACCGCACTAAGGACAAGACGTGGACATGACGTGACATGGGAATCTAAACACAGAACATGACACAAGACTAACAGATATGACGGGACATTACAAGCAGTGGAATTGGAGACCATGACGGCGGATTAATTGACCAAGAGGGAACAGGTACAGGATGAAGAGGAGGGGGCCGAGAACTGAACCTTGGGGACACCTTGGGGGAGGGGAGCGGTGGGGTATTTGCCGTTATTAATGGAGATGAACTGGTGCCTGTCGGAGAGGTATGATTTGATCCAGGAGAGGGCAGTGCCGGTGATGTTAAAGGTGAGGAGGATGGAGTGATTGATGGTGTCAAAGGCGGCGCTGAGGTCGAGTAGGATGAGAATGTTGAGGTTGCCAGCGTCAGAGGAGAGGAAAAGGTCGTTGGTGATTTTGAGGAGTGCAGTTTCAGTACTATGGTTGGAGCAGAATCCGGATTGGAATGTTTCATGCAGGTTATTGGCAGAGAGGTGATGTTGGAGTTGAGAGGCTACAGCGCGTTCCAAAACTTTGGACAGAAAGGGTAGGTTGGAGATTGGTCTGAAGTTGTTTGGGGTGTCAGGGTTGAGTCCAGGTTTTTTCAGAAAAGGGGTGACAGCAGCGATTTTTAGGGATGGTGGGACGATGCCAGTGGACAGGGAGGAGTTTATTTTTGCAGTGATAAGTAGAGAGGGAGCAGGAAGGCAGGCCTTGACAAAGCTGGAGGGGATGTGGTCCAGAGAGCAGGTGGCAGTTTTCATTCCTGTGAGGAGTTCAGAGAGGTCGGTTGGGGAGACTGGGGAGAACTGAGACAGGGGTTGACAGAATAAGGGTGGGCAGGTGGTTTGAGGGGGAGCAGGTGCGGTGGTGGTTAAGGTGCTGTAGATGTTGTCTATTTTGCTTTGGAAGAATGAGTGGAAAGAGGTGCATTTGTCGACTGTGAACGACTGGGAGATGGTGTCCAGGGGGCTGAGGAGTTTGTTTATTGTAGAGAAGAGTGCTTTTGGGTTTCCGGAGCCAGAGTGAATTATTTGAGAGTAGTAGGTGGAGTGGGCGCGGGAGAGGGCATCTTTGTAGTGCTGCAGGTGGTCTTTGTAGGCTTGGGAGTGAATTGTGAGACGTGTTTTGTTGCGTAGTCTTTCAAGTTGGCCGGCATGGGTTTTCATCATGCGGAGTTCGGGCGTAAACCAGGGAGCAGAGTGGGTGAAGGAAACTGTTTTGGTTTTTATAGGTGCAAGCTGGTCGAGGCAGGAGGAGAGAGTAGTAGTCAGTGAGGTCAGAGGGACTGCGGAGGTCAACGAAGGGAGAGGCGGACATTTTTTCGGAGAGGGAGGATGAGAGCGAGGTAGGTGAAACAGAGTTTAGCTTATGGAAGTTGATTATGCGTTTTTGCCTTGGTGCTGGGGTGGGAATGTTGACGGTCATGGTGATGGCTAAGTGATTGGAGAGGGTGAGGTCGGAGCCAGAGAGGTGATGTAGATTTAGTCCAGTGGAGCAGACAAGGTCCAGAATGTGCCCACTGTTGTGGGTGGGAAAATTGACATGTTGAGTGAGGTTAAAGCCGTTGACTATTTCAGTGAAGTCAGCGGTTATTGTGGAGTCAGTGGAGTCCATGTGGATGTTGAAATCACCGAGGAGGAGGATTGAGGGGGAGAAAGAACAGAACTGGGTCAGAAAGTCGGAGAAGTCAGAGAGGAATGATGGGTGTGGTTTGGGAGGGCGGTAGACAACTGCCATGACTAATTGTGTGCGACCAGAGAGTTTAAAAGCCAGGTGTTCAAATGAAGGAGCAGATGAGATGGAGATGAAGCTGATCTTGAAGTCCTGTCGGTGTATTACGGCAATCCCACCACCTCGGCCAGCCGAGCGTGGTTTATTGATGTAAGAGTATCCGTTGGGTGTCGTGAGGTTGAGTGAGAGGCAATCCAGAGGTTGTTGCCAGGTTTCAGTCAGACAGAGAAAGTCGAGTTTATTGTCCAGAATGAAGTCATTCAGATATGAAGGCCAACATGCCATTAGCTTTCTTCACTGTCTGCTGCACCTGCACGCCAACTTTCAGTGACTGGTGTACAAGGACACAGAGGTCTCGCTGCACCTCCCTCTCACTTAACCTAACACCATTGAGATAATATTCTGCCTCCTTGTTTTTGCCGCCAAAGTGGATAACCTCACATTTATCTGTATTATACAGCATCTGCCACGCATCTGCCCACTCACTCAACCTGTCCAGGTCACCCTGCAACGTCCTAACATCCTCTTCACAGTTTACACTGCCACCCAGCTTTGTGTCATCCGCAAACTTGCTAGTGTTGCTTCTAATTCCCTCTTCCAAATCATTAATATATATGGTAAACTGTTGCGGCCCCAACACCGAGCCTTGGGGCACTCCACTCGCCACTGCCTGGCATTCTGAAAAGGAACTGTTTACTCCTACTATTTGCTTCCTGTCTGCCAACCAATTTTCTATCCATGTCAACACCCTACCCCCAATACCATGTGCTCTAATTTTAATCACCAATTTCCCGTGCGGGACCTTATCAAAGGCTTTCTGAAAGTCTAGATACACTACATCCACTAGCTCCCCTTCATCCATTTTACTTGTCACATCCTCAAAAAAATGCAGAAGATTAGTCAAGCATGGTTTCCCTATCATAAATCCATGCTGACTTGGAATTATCCTTTTACTGCTATCCAAATGCGCTGTTATTACCTCTTTACTAATTGACTCTAGCATCTTTCGCACCACCGAAGTCAGGCTAACTGGTCTGTAATTCCCCGTTTACTCTCTCGCTCCTTTCTTGAAAAGTGGGATAACATTAGCTATTCTCCAATCGACAGGAACGGATCCTGAACCTATTGAACATTGGGAAATTGGAACATTGGAAAATGATCATCAATGCCTCTACCATTTCTAGAGCCATCTCCCTGAGAATCCTGGGATGCAGACCATCAGGCCCAGAGCATTTATCATCCTTCAGTCCCATTAGTCTATCCAATACTATTTCTCGCCGAATTACATTTTCTTTCAGTTCCTCTACCCCTAGATCCTCTGTCCTCTAGTACAACTGGGAGATTGTTTGTGGCTTCCTTAGTGAAGACAGACCCGAAGTACCTGTTCAACTCTTCTGCCATTTCCATGTTACCTATAATAATTTCACTCGTATCTGCCTTTAAGGGACCCACATTTGCCTTTGCTATTCTTTTTCTCTTAACATATCAAAATAAGCTTTTACTGTCCTTCTTTGTATACATGGCCAGCTTCCCCTCGTACTTCATCTTTTCAGCCCGTATTGCCCGTTTTGATACCTTCTCTAGTTTCCCAATTCTCTGGGTTCTTGCTACTCTTTGCTATCTTTTAGTATTATTCCTTCCCCAACTTTCCTTGTCAGCCACGGTTGCCTCCGACTCCCCTTAGAATCTTTCTTCCTTTTTGGAATGAAATGATCATGGGTCTTCCGAATTATGCCCGGAAATTACTGCCATTGCTGTTCCACCGTCATTTCTGCTAGGATCCCTTTCCAGTCTACCTTGGCCAGCTCCTTTCTCATGCCTTCATAGTCCCCTTTGTTCAACTGCAACACTGGCACTTCCGATTTAACCTTCTCCTTCTCAAATTGCAGACTAAAACTAATCAAATTATGATCACTACCTCCAAGCGGTTCCTTTACCTCGAGTTCTCTTATCAAATCTGGTTCATTGGACCACACTATATCCAGAATTGCCTTTTCTCTGGTAGGCTCCATTGCAAGCTGCTCTCAAAATCCATCTCGGTGCCACTCGACAAACTCTCTTTCTTAGGGTCCAGAACCAACCTGATTTCCCCAGTCTGCATGCATATTGAAATCCCCCATCACCACAGTAGCATTACCTTTCTTACAGGCCAGTTTTAACTCCTGGTGCAACTTACACCCTACATCCGGGCTACTATTTGGGGGTCTGTAGATAACACTTGTTATTGTTAGTGTCTTCTTGCCTTTACAATTCCTCAACTTAATCCACAGTGACTCTACCGCGTCAGTCCCTATGTCGCCCGTCGCAAGGGACTGAATATCGTCCCGAACCAGCAGAACTACCTGTTGTACTTCGTGGTCAATATCACAACACTACCCCACCGCCTCTACCCACCTGCCTTCCTTTCTATAGGATGTATAACCCTGAATATTAAGTTATATTAATTGGATTCGGAATAAATTGTAAATCGTCCCCGAGTGCGGGTCACAGAGTGTGAGTGTGCCTCGGGTTTTGTGTCTTTGGTAACAATTGTAAATTGTTCCCTCGTGTATGGGATAGTTCCAGTGTATCGCTGGTCGGCACGAAATCGGTGGACCGAAGAGACTGCTTCCACGCTGAAGTTAAAATCTAAAGGAGTGCAGGTACTTAGTTCCCTGTAAGTGGCGTCACAGGTAGACAGGGAGTGTTGTAGAGCAGAGGGATCTCAGAGCACAGGTACACAATTCCCTGAAAGTGGCTTCACAGGTAGAAAGGGTAAGTGTTCGGCCAACGTTTGTAACTTTATCGGCTTAAAAATGTGGCGGCACCTGTGTACTTCCTCGGTGACGTCTGCTACATGCTTTTACCGGGTTGTATGCAAAATAAAGCATCACACTTTACTTTGGCAATGGAAGAGGCCCAGAAGGTTAGTGTGAGAAGGGGTGTAAATCGGGTAAGTGTTCGGTGAAACGGTTGTCGAGTCTGCGCTGGATCACGATGTAACTGAGGCCATATCTGGAATGCCTCAGATGAGATGAGATGAGAAGAGGTGCGAGTCTCAATTGGAAGGGCTGCTTTTGTGTGAGGGGGAAGGTGTAGGCTTAAGTCAGCATAAGGTCAGAAGGATAAATAAGGACTAATTGTAGACTTTCGAACAGCTCCCCTCCCCCCCACTCACCATCAACAACAATATAGTCACATCTGTGGAGTCAGGGACCTTAAATGGGGGCCCACCATCGACTCTACAGTCAAAATGGCCCAACAGAGGATGTACTTCCAGCGGCAACTGAGGAAACACAATCTGCCTCCGGCAATGATGGTCCAATTCTATTCTGCTATCATTGAGTTCGTCCTCACGTTCAGCATGTGATGCCACCCAGCATGACATCCGGAGGGTTCGCTCAGCTGAGAAGATTGTTGGCTGCAACCTCCCCCCCGTTAACGAATTGTACACTGCAAGGGCCAGGAAGCGAGCGGGCAAAATTATATCTGACCCCTCTCACCCTGGCCACAAAATATTTGAAACACTTCCCTCTGGAAGGCGACTCCGGAGTGTCAAATCATCCACAGCCAGACATAAAAACGGCTTCTTTTTTTCCAGTAGTAGTACTACTCAATAACCAAAGTCTGTAGTCTCTTTTTTTGCGCTGGTTTATTTTTACCCACATGTTTAGACCGTAATGTTGTATCCTTATTGTTTTGGTGTGTTTATGCTTTATTCTTAATTGTTGACTGGATGCTTGTGTTGTTATTTGTGAGCGGAGCACCAAGGCACATTCCTTGTACATACATGCTTAGCCAGTAAAATTATTCATCCATCCATTCATTCATTCATTCACTCATTCATTCATTCATTCATTCATTCATTCATTCATTCATTCATTCATTCATTCATTCATTCATTCATTCATTCATTCATTCATTCATTCATCCATTCATTTATTCATTCACTCATTCATTCATTCATTCATTTATTCATCCATCCATTCATTTATTCATCCATTTATTCATTCATTCATTCATTCATTTATTCATTCATTCATTCATTCAAAAGTACAATTAAGCCATTTGGTCCATCAAGTCTACTTCGCCATTCAATTCGTGGCTCATCTATCGCTCCCTCAGAAACCCATTCTCCTGCTTTCTCCCCATAATCTCTGACACCTTTACTAATCAATAATCTATCTATCCCTGCTTTAAAAATATCAATTGACTTGGCCTCCACAGCTTTCTGTGACAAAAAATTCCACTGATTCACCACACTCTGAGTAAATATTTTTTTCCTCATCTCCTTCCTGAAAAGAACGCCCTTTAATTCTGAGGCTGTGACCTCCAGTTCTGGACTTTCTCACTAATGGAAACATCCTTTCCATATCCACTCTACCCAAGACTTTCACTCTTCTGTATGTTTCAAGTATGTGCTCGTGTACGGTGAAGACGACTATTTTATCAGCTGACATTATCTCTGGTGGAGAGAAGCGGCAGCATTTTAGGTAGTTCCACCAGCTGAGTGACCCCATCACCGGGAGAGATGGTGCTGGCTCTGGACCTTCCATTGGTCTGCGGGCAATCTTGGTGTCAAGATGCATCAGGTTGTGATGATCCCATTTAATCTTGACTCCTGTGTTTTTCATTTTATATCAAACTGGATAACAAGGCTTTGTTTTACATTATTGCAGATGTTGAACACTAACGGGTTAATGCGAGTTCAGTATTTAATATTCATCTCAGCGGTATTGAGCACGAATTCCATCTTGTTGCTCCATCCACGTTGGTATAAATGCGTTAATTTGTTATTTTCGTCTTAATTGACAGTGTTTGAAAATAGTGATTGCCTCTCTGCGGCATATAATTGAAAATAAAACACAATTGGAAAATTAAAACACAGATTCAGATCTGCGAAAGGGGGGAGGGGTTGACTAACTCAGCTGTGCCGTTCGCTCAGTGGGGAATATTAGTTCCAGCTGGTGAACAGAAACTGTGACTCTGTTCAAATGCAGTTTGTTTTACAGTGAGCTATTTCAGACCAATCGACAGGTAGATGTTAATTCAAACCCACAGACCCGAGAGTAAAGATGAGTGTGAGTGTAACTGAGCAACTCATCCATCTAGGCTGTCCACACAAAGGTTCAGAGAGCACTGTCACTCACAGTCTATATTTATGTGCTTATTTATTAATTTATTCAAGACAGCTTTTCTCCCTTCCTGCTGTGTATATCTGTTACACATAGAAAATGAAAGAAACTCTTCAATGTTCAGGGACAGGCATTAAAAAAGACCAACGTACATGACATGCAATAAAATTATTTTTCTGTTTAATCTGCAGCTTTGAGAAAATTCGACCGCAGTTAATGTTTAATTCCTCGGATTTCCAGACTGGAGTTTAGTGGTTACTAAATAACCAACAGTTGACAGGCCGTTTAGAAATACTGTGTATATGTCAGTGGTGGGTCTGACGCACACTTCAGACACATGTTGTTGTGTCTGGAGGGGAGGGATAGTACATTTGAGGACAGTGAAGCACCTGCCGGACATTTGCAATGGAGATTAACGATACCCCCTACGTCATTAGTGATACGACCACCTTATGGCTACAGTTGTGCAGAGAGTGATACATTCTAGGAGCAGAATTAGGCAATTCAGCCCATCAAGTCTACTCTGCCATTTGATCTTGGCTGATCTATCTGTCCCTCAACGCCGGACTCGCTAATCAACTTTGAGTGTCTCACTCACCCACTCTACCCACCCACCGGTAAGAGGATGCTCTTAATGTATAGGATCTTCATAGGATGCACACGGGCTACAGGTTCAAGGGGGTGCGGTCAGCCCTCCCTGGTGTGAGGGAGTGGTGTCCGGGTGTAGGTGTGTCCGCCGCCTCTCATCCTGGGTGTCGGCTGGGCTGTGACAGAGCTTGTGTCTGTCCAAGTGCTCCAGCTTTGGGGGAGTGCGGAGCATCCGAATCAGCACCTAGATGTGTCGACGGTGGAGAGGGTGAAGCATCAGCCCCCGGTTGCGAGCAGGTCTCTGGCGAGTGTCCGTAACGAATCGCACCCGTTGCCCGAGCACCGGCCTACCTGCACCTGGAGATGGGCCAGTTCGAGCTGCAGCCTGCCGAATTCACATCATTCCTTGATATCTTTCCCTCTCTGTTAAAATGATCTTCTCTGGGTTTCGTCTCCCCTCACCCTGCGTAATAACTGTGACCATCTACGCTCTCCATTATTGACATAATTTTATAATCCATAGTCAGGCCACCCTCTGCATTCTGTGCTCCAGGAAAATCAAACCCACCCGATCGAATCTGTCTTCTAACTAACGCTATACATTCCAGGTAACATCCTGGTGGATCTGTTCTGCGCTGCCTCAGGCGATTGGACATCATTTCCATGAGATGGTGGCCAGGACGACATAAAAGAACGCCACGGGTGTTTGAAGTACAATTCAGGAGAAGAGTATGCTTGGAGCAATAGTTAAACAAGGGTCTGTTTCCGTGCTGCATGACTCTATGACTCTATGACAGGTTGAAACTTCGAGATGGGATAGTGGTCCTTGCGGGAGGGACATCCCAGACGGACCAGTCACAAATAGGATATTGGACAAACCTTCTGGGCATGGTCATGCCAGACGGGACACTTTCAAGAAGCAGGTCTGAACTGCGGAGGGAGGTAAGACGATTAGTCCCAGGGCGGAGTTCACCGGAGATTGGATCCCACTGCAGAGAGAGAAGGAGAAGGTTTGGTCCGAGGGCGGAGTTCATCCTAGACTGGTCTGCACTGCGGAGGGAGATGGGACGATTAATCCCAGAGCGACATTTACCCTCGACCAGTGCCCACTGCGGAGGGTCGGGACGATTGGTCTCAGGGCGGAGTTTCCCTCGACCAGTGCCCACTGCGGAGGGAGTCGGGGCGATTGGTCCCAGGGCGGAGTTTCCCTCGACCAGTGTCCACTGCGGAGGGAGTCGGGACGATTGGTCCCAGGGCGGAGTTTACCCCAGACCCGTCCCCCACTGCGGAGGGAGAGGGGACGATTGGGTAAATGTGACAGGTCTCGCTGTGCGGGCTGGAGGTCCCGGAGCGGGGCCGTCGATGGGATCACCTGCCCGCGACTGACACCTGGACGATCCGGTGGAGAAGGTCAGGAGCCGCAGCCGGGAGCGGAGAGACTGCGGCCGACTTTGGGATGCGCTCAGGGCGCGGATTTATTAATGAGCAGAAACACTGTGGTGAGCGGATATTTCACCGCACCCTTCACCTGCTCCCTGAACTTGGACTGGGTCACCGCATAAATGAATGTGTTCGTGCAGCAGCTGAGATTCTTCAGCAAAACCCCGACGTTGAAAAAGATCCAGTCAGATTCAGTCCGATCAGTTCCAATTCCTGCGATCTGATAATAATAATAATAATAATAATAATAATAATATTTTATTTATATAGCGCTTTTCATATACTCAAAGACGCTTTACAGAGATTTTGAGAACATAGGGAAATTAATAAATAGATAAATAAGTAAATAAATAAATGAACAGAGAAAGGAGACAGTAGGTGAGGTGACCTTCAGTGGTTGAAGGCAGTACTGAACAGGTGAGACTTCAGCGATGTTTTGAATGTGGTGAGTGTGGGGGAGTCTCTAACGGTTTGGGGTAGTGAGTTCCATAGGGTGGGAGCAGCGATGGAGACGAAGTTTACAACTAGCGTCAGCCAAAGGAGGATGAAACTGCCGGAGATGGTGAAAAGTAAAACCACAGACCTCCTCCTGCTCTCCATCTCCGGGTCACTGCGTTTCTCCCCCTTGCTCTGACCCCTCAGCCCCTGACGGACCCGACTGGCCACTAAAATGTGCCGGACTGTCAGAGCGTTGAGCAGCAGGATCACAGCGAAAGGGAGGAGCGGAGTTAAAACCGTGTCGAGCCAATCAAATGCCACCCACCCGGGGTCAGTGTAATAATTTTTCACCCTGCGACACCCCCAAGGGACATTGTCGACCATTTTCCAGGGTTCCCGTGTGATGTAGCGGGGAACGTTTTTCAGACAGAGCAGAACGCCGGCTGTTGTGAGAACCGCAGCCGCAGTTTTCCCGGTGCAATATTTTGTTTTCAGCTTCTGGCGACAAACCGATCAAAGGTGAAAGTGACGGTGAACCAGACAGAACAATCTGTGGCTGCAGACTTCAGCACATCGAAAACACTGCACACAGGGGTGATGGACAGGATACTCCAAGGAAAGAAATGATATCGGAGCCGAAACAAAATGACACCGGTGATCAGGGTGAGTAGATCGGCCGCTGCCATGGCCACCAGGTAGCGGAGTGGTGCAGGTGGAGAGGCCGCACTTTCCCCGGGACAGGATCACAATCGCCACTAAATTCACTGCAGAAAGAGAAGGGAACGGACACTGGACATTATAGAACACGCTCTGAACACCGGCTCGACTTTCATCTACACATCAGGAATTTTGCAGTCGGTGCGTGGCTGCAAGTTTAACAATGCCCGACCCAGCCCCGACTATGCCCTGCTTGAGGGGAGAAGAGATAAAGGGACGGGCGGAGTAAAGGACGGGGAGGGAACGAGCAGCCACCCGCTACAATAAATAGGCAGAATGATCTTTTCTATGGTTAACCCTGCTCACAGTCTCTGATGGGGCCGGTTTCACAGACTTAACCGTGACCGGCCGCGTTTAACCAGGGCTCTGGGATCTAATGGGAACGATGAGGGTTCCAGAGAGAAAGCAGGGACAACTTAGAGCAGAGTGGCTCCGTTAATGGATTCATTCCACAATGAGTTCAGTTCAGTAACAACACACGGCGGTAGATCCGCGGCTACTGGTTCAGGAGATCGATCCAATTATTGACCGACAGGCGGTGGAATCCGTTTGTGACAGACTCCTGAAGAGCGGCTGTTCACTCTCATAGAATAGCTCAGAAAAACACTGAACTTCACAATGTAAACCCCTCCCAGTCACACGGTTTCGGAGAGCTGCCTGTCCCGAGCACTGGGACAACTCTGGGCAAGGTCCCACTGAAGGCTCGAACAACATTCTGGTGTGTCCCGGCAGTGTGAGAAAAAAGGGTTAGTTTCGGCTGTCTGAAAATAAGAAAAGTCACAGCGTTAATTCAAAAATATTTCACTGAGAAGATTGATATACTTCACATATTCTTGTACGACGATCATCAGTTGGGAAGCGTGCGATGATCAGAATCAGGTCAACACCGGTTAACACGCGGAGTTATAAAACTTGAATTGTTATCCTCACTTACCAGGGATTCCAACGGCAGCAATGATCACGTACAAGATTTTCTCCACACGCAGATATTCCCTATACATTTCCCCCATTTTCTCTGCCCAGCGACGTGTCCCCGTGAATTACTGATAATCTCCCGGAATGAAATGCTGGGGCAGAATATTCCCGGAGATTTTATACCATTTTCCGTCTCCACCGGGACAGTGAAGTTTCAAGAGAATTAAAAAATAGAGATTTTGAAATTATTCACAAATAGATGACATCAGCCAAGTGAAATCCCTACTGAGATAGGTTATGATTTATTCAGGGAATTGATGCAAAGACTGGGAATGGTGGCGATACTGACGGATAGAAATTGTGAGCGACATTGTTCCCGCAAAGGGGATATTGTTTCAAAATCCATCAGGTCCAGCTCTCCACATCATGTTGCTTATCTGATTCCGGTCTATCCACTTCATTCAGCAAGACAATCCCAAATTCCAGGGACCCTCTCGGGATTTCTGGTGTCGAGTTTGAAGGCGGACTAGACGGTCTTTGTCCACAATTTGATGAATTAGTTCGAAAGATCGTCTCAGATGTCCCTTCCACTATGCTTCACCGCTCAATATGATCGCGGCGCATCTGACTGTAACCTCAACCCCACACACCCGGCGACCCCGGTAACCGTTCAGTCCTTGCTTGCTTGGGATGGATCTGACTTTGCCCAGGGACAATAACATTCTCTGCCTTCACCACCTCTGCGGAGGAACGACACAAAGACTCACGACTCTCAGAGAACAGAAACATTTCCATCTCAGAATTGTCCGAAACGTCGAACAAACGGCGAACGATGCAGCATCTCTCCCTCCTCTCTTTCTCTCTCCCTCCATCCTTACAGCTTTCACTCTCTCTCTGTACTGTTACTCTCTCTCCTACCCTCTCTTTTCTCTCTCTCTGCGCCGCCCTCTCTCGGTCAACCATTCTCCCCTTACCCCTCTCTCCCCTCTCGCTCTCACTGCATTTTTCCCTCTTTCTCTGTATCTCTCTGACCGCCCCTCTCTCCCTTTTGCCAACCCACTCGCTCTGAAGTCCACTCTCTCTTCATCTTCCCACTCTCCCTTTGATAGTTCCCTCTCCCTCCATCTCTTCCCCTTTTGTCTTTTCTGCTATCTCTCCCTTTCATCTTTATACAGCGCAACTCTCGCCCTTTTTCCCCAACTGTCCTCCTGCTCGCCCTCACTTCTCCCTTCAACGCTTTTTCTTGGAAACCGTTAGCCACCGTGGGATGTAACAGCTATCCCCAAACCCCTCCCGTCAAGCTCCAGCAGCTCTTCCAGGTGAGACAGATGTTCACCTGCACCTGCTTTAATCTCATCTGCTGCATTCGCTGTTCCAGATATGTCCTCCTTTACTTCGTCGTGGTCAAGCGGAGACTCGGCCACCGTTTCGACGAACAGTTCCCCTCGTTCCGCCAAGGCCTGCAAGATCTCCCCGTTGCTAACCATTGTAACTCCCCTTCCCACGCTGACCATTCTGTCCTGGACCCCCTCCATTGCCTAAGCGAATCTGCATGCAAACTGAGAGAACGTCACTTCGTATTCCGCTTTGGTACCTTACAACCCAATGGTATGAACTTTGAATTAACCAATGTTAGGTAAATAAAGTGCAAATACCCACTTTCCACGTGCCTCACCCGGACTGGCACCTGTTCATCACTTCTACCTCCCCTTCCACCGATATTCCTTCCTCTCTCTTTATAGTTCCATCCTCTGCAACCTTTATCTCACATCTTTTATCTTTTAATCTCTGGTCTCAACCACCTGACCATGAAAACCCTATTCACCTGCATCCGCTCATCATTCAACTCGCTTTGTCCTCAGAATTGTCCTAAATTCGAACAAACTGCGAATGTCGCAGCACTTCTCCTTCCTCCCTCTCTCTCGCCCCCCATCCTTCCTGCTGTCCTCTCTCTGAACTGTTACTCTCTCCCCTACACTCTCTATTCGCCCTCTCTGCGCCGCCTGTTGTACTTCGTGGTCCTGTATCTGTTATATCGTTGTTATTACAGTGGAATGACCACAAGTGCACGTATTTAGGGGATTGAAAGCCGAGCATAAATCCAGGCTCAGTTTATTTCACCGCCACCTGGAACCAGAGTGCCTGCCCATATTACGTCATTCCCACATATACATGTTGCTCCAGGTAGGCGGGACATTGACCTGAGTGACGGGTCACTCAGCCAATAGAGATGGGGCAGGGGCGGGTCCGCGGCCGCTGATTGGGCGGAGTGATGCGAGGTGTCCGGGATTGGCGGCTGAGCGACGAGTGACTCGGCCAATAGGGAAGGATCTGGGGCGGGTCCGCGGCCGTTGAATGGACGTCCCGTCCCGGTGGGCGGGACTGGTTTGCGAATGACGGGCCACTCGGCCAACAGGGAAGGAGCTGAATGGCCGTTGAATGTGACAGGTAGGCGGGATATTGACCCGAGTGACGGGTTACTCAGCCAATAGAGGTGGAGCACGGGGCGGGTCCGCGGCCGCTGAATCGACGGTGACCGTTACCGGTGGGCGGGACATTGATCCGAGTGACGGGTTTCTTGGCCAATAGGGAAGGTCCCATGGGCGGGTCCGCGGCCGGTGGGCGGGACTGCTTCGCGAGTGATAGGAAGCTTCGCCAATAGGAAAGGGTCTGGGGCGGGTCCGCGGCCGTTGATTGGACGACGAGTGACCGGTGGGCGGGATATTGACCCGAGTGACGGGTCACTTGGCCAATAGTGAAGGATCTATGGCGGGTCCGCGGCCGCTGAATGGACGGGTCACTCAGCTAATGGGGAAGGGAGTGACCGCGAGGGGCGGGCTTTCTGGCGGGTCCGCGGCCGCTGATTGGGCGGAGTTCGGCCGGTGGGCGGGACTTTGACCCGAGTGACGGGACACTAGACCAATGGGGATGGAGAGACGACAAGCAACACCCCCGCACCCATCAAGGAATGACAACTGAATGTAACGGTAAATATTTTTATTACTGTCAACATTGTTACAAGTTACTAGTATTAGTATTATTATTACTATTATTATTAGTATTATTATTAGTATTATTATTATTAGTAGTATTATTGTTACTATTATTAGTATTATTATTATTAGTATTATTACTGTTATTACTATTATTAGTATTATTATTATTAGTATTATTATTATTACTATTATTAGTAGTATTATTATTGCTATTATTACTATTATTATTAGTATTATTGTTACTATTATTATTATTATTATTATTATTAGTAGTATTATTATTACTATTATTAGTATTATTATTATTACTATTATTACTATTGTTATTAGTATTATTATTACTATTCCAAAAAAACCCCAACTAATACATATTTGCAGCTAAACTGAAAGTTTTTTGTATTCTCAGCTTCTCCATGCCCCAGCTTCTCTCGTGCTTATAGATCGAAGTGATGGAGCGGGGTCTCCAGGTGCTAAAACCAATGGCAATGGATTGCAACCGGATACTTTGTCTTACAGTCTCTTTATGCACGACTGTCCGTTTTGGAGTGGGGCGGTGGAAGATGGCAGGTTTCCTCTTTGGATATTCAAGGGTGATGGAGCTGTCATCTACCGGCCTTGGAAGGGGAGCGCTCTTGACACTGCTCTCCCCGACAGTTGTTGTGTCTGTGTCGGGCACAGTCCCTTCCAGTTGCTCCACGCTGTCACCTTGCTTACCAGGCTGCAGTATTGCCTCGGCAGAATGTTCTTTCCCTTCTCTCATCTGCCTCAGTTCTGCAACAGGATAGTGGACACCAAATGACAGAGAGCCTTTCTCAGGCTGACCCTCTGCCATTGCCTTAGATGGTCCTGCCACCTCCTGAGGCAGTTTCGCCTCGTCTCCACCAGCAGCGATTCCTCCACTCTCCAAATCATGGATTATTACTGCTGGAGTGGTGTTGTGCTGGCCATTACTTGCACCCGGTTTGTCTTCCTCGTTGTCAGCGTGTGCGGTTCCTTCACCTTCACAGCGGTCACCTGGTCCGCAGTCCTGAGGATTTCTGAATCCGTTCATTATGTAAGTGAACCACGAGGAAAACATCTACAGTGACACTCAGAGGAGACGGAGCTGTGTCTGAGTGAAGGATCTTCAGCGGTTGCTGTTATTTATTGGTTGGGGAACAATTCCATTGTGATGAAGTTCCACGTCGACAATGGTCACCGTGGTGAAAACCGCAGAACAAAAGCAGTGCAACAACTGCCATCCTTTCGGTGGTCAATGGTCACAATGAGCAGATGATGCAAAACCATAGAGACTGAACTCAAAAGAAAAGATCGGTTTACTGAAGTTATAATGAACATCACAAAGTGTTTCAAAAGCAACCAAAGGAACAGCTATGAAATAAACGATGAATATTTGGAACTGCTGCTTAGTTCATGGGTTCTTTTTAAAAAAAGAATCAGATTTGCAACAGCTGCAGTTTTTTTTGGAAAATCCCCCCCCTCCCGCTCATTCCCTTCCCATTGGTCTAGCGACCCGTCACTCGAGTCAAAGTCCCGCCCACACGCCTCAGAGTGAACAATCAACGGCAGCGGTCCTGCCCCAGCTCCTCCCTTCTCCATTGGCCGACTGATCTGTCACGCAGGTCAATGTCCCGCCCTCCGATCAGGCGCCGGCCATTCAGCGGCCGCGACCCGGTATAGCTCCATCTCTATTGGTCGAGTGACCCGTCACTCAGCTACCAATCCCACCCACCTGGCATCACTCCGTCTAATCAGCGGCCGCGGACACGTCCAAGATCCTTCCTTATTGGCTGAGTAACCCGTCCCTCGCAGTGTAGTCCCGCCCAGTCCTCCCAATCAGCGGCCACGGACCCGCCCCCAGATCCTTCCCCATTGGCCAAGTAACCCGTTACTCGCGTACCAGTCCCGCCCACCGGCCTCAGTGGGTGCAGGGACTTGCCAGACTGCCAGAGGGCGCTGCGCGTATCGCTGACAGACAGCCAGGTGTGGGCTGTTGTCCCAGAACATCTGCCTGACCCCGCTGTGACCTTTTGGCGGGCCACTGATGTCCACTGATGTCAATCGGCGTCCATTTTGAAAGCCGCTACATAGAAACATAGAAACATAGGTGCAGGATTAGGCCATTCGGCCCTTCGAGCCTGTACGCACCGCCATTCAATATGATCATGGCTGATCATCCAACTCAGTATCCCGTACCTGCCTTCTCTCCATACCCCCTGATCCCTTTAGCCACAAGAGCCACATCTAACTCCCTCTTAAATATAGCCAATGAACTTGCCTCAACTACCTTCTGTGGCAGAGAATTCCACAGATTCACCACTCTCTGTGTGAAAAAAAACTTTCTCATCTCGGTCCTAAAAGACTTCCCCCTTATCCTTAAACTGTGACCCCTTGTTCTGAACTTCCCCAACATCGGCAACAATCTTCATGCATCTAGCCTGTCCAACCCCTTAAGAATTTTGTAAGTTTCTATAAGATCCCCCCTCAATCTTCTAAATTCCAGCGAGTACAAGACGAGTCTATCCAGTCTTTCTTCACATGAAAGTCCTGCCATCCCAGGGATCAATCTGGTGAACCTTCTCTGTACTCCCTCTATGGCAAGAATGTCTTTCCTCAGATTACTTTCAATGACTGGTGTACCACGACACCCAGGTCTCGTTGCATCTCCCCTTTTCCTAATCGGCCACCATTCAGATAATAAAGCCCGGGAAGTTTTTGGCGCGTGTTTTTTTGAGTATATGAATCTTATCTGATTTTAATTGATGCTTATTGTGCATATTAATTGTCTTTAAGAATATAACCATAATTTTTCTGGCAGTCTAGCAGAAAAAATGATATTTGATGCGAAAACAAAACTGAATTTGCGAGGGACAGCATTTTGGCGGCATCCTGGGAGCTGCCCCCAGCAACCAAGTCAAGTCAAGTCAAGTCAAGTTTATTTGTCACATACATATATGTATATAAATATGATATGATATGACTTGGATGAAGGGATTAATAGTACCATTAGCAAATTTGCAGATGACACAAAGCAGATGACACAAAGGCAGTTTGAGCTGTGAGGAAGATGCTATGAGGTTGCAGGGTGACTTGGACAGGTTGTGTGAGTGGGCGGATGCATGGCAGATGCAGTTTAATGTGGATAAGTGTGAGGTTATCCACTTTGGTGGTAAGCATAGGAAGGCAGAGTATTACCTGAATGGTGTCAAGTTAGGAAAAGGGGACGTGCAACGAGATCTGGGTGTCCTAGTGCATCAGTCACTGAAAGGAAGCATGCAGGTACAGCAGGCAGTGAAGTATAGGAGCAAAGAGGTCCTTCTGCAGTTGTACAGAGCCCTAGTGAGACCGCACCTGGAGTACTGTGTGCAGTTTTGGTTTCCAAATTTGAGGAAGGATATTCTTGCTAGGTTGAAGCGTAGGTTTACCAGGTTAATTCCCGCAATGGCGGGACTGTCATATGTTGAAAGACTGGAGCAACCGGGCTTGTATACACTGGGATTTAGAAGGATGAGAGGGGATCTTATTGAAACATATAAGATTATTAAGGGGTTGGACACGTTAGAGGCAGGAAACATGTTCCCAATGTTGGGGGAGTCCAGAACCAGCGGCCACAGTTTAAGAATAAGGGGTCGGCCATTTAGAACGGAGATGAGGAAAAATGTTTTCAGTCAGAGAGTTGTGAACCTGTGGAATTCTCTGCCTCAGAAGGCAGTGGAGGCCAGTTCTCTGAATGCATTCAAGAGAGAGCTAGATAGAGCTCTTAAGGATAGCGGAGTCAGGGGGTATGGGGAGAAGGCAGGAACGGGGTACTGATTGAGAATGATCAGCCATGATCACATTGAATGATGGTGCTGGCTCGAGGGGCCGAATGGCCTCCTCCTGCACCTATTGTCTATTGCCTGTTGATACTGGGACATGGAAACGTGACATAGACACCCAAAAATTAATTGTTGCACAAACCAATGCAAACACATTTATTTACAAGTTTGACAACCGTCTGACTCTATCAAAAAGAAAGAAGATAGTTCCACAACCACAAGTAGTCTTTTCAGGTAATTTACTATTTACCACACAAGTATTAATGTATGTAACATGGTGTCTCAATGGCATTTGATTGCAAAGGTAGAACTTCTTTTTTCTAATTCATTAAAGTGTAGTTATACATCCTATCCATGGCGGTCCACAATCAAATTGGACAGTAAATGTCTAACCTAATTATGGCTGTGTAATACTAGATTGATTAGAGGACACCATTACGTACATTATCTATGCAAGGAAAGATTAAGTTTAGTTCCATTTCTGCATGCAGTACATCAAATAACCATTTAATATTCACTTTAGAGCAATGTTCTCCTCTCAACTGTTGGCTTTTTAAATAGTAATACTTTCCAGTTTTAGAATAACAGTTTGTTTGATGGCAATATCACGTACGTAACGTGGACACCAAAATGTGGCGTACAATGGTGTGTGTAAAATTCAATTCATAATATGGAAGAATGAATTTACGTAATATAAAATGGAGTTGTCTACTGATTAACCTTCTTAATATTACAGTGCAGGAGTGGCAAGAACTTATTATTGTTTGTCTTTGGATTGTATTACTGGTCATATTGAACTACCTGCTACATCACATAGAGGTATAGATTGGCCACGAGGGTAAAACAGGGCATCGGCACGCTTATTTACCGCTGTTGTATTGTTTACCCAATGTATAACCTGGCGCAAACATTGCCGCGGCAGTAACTAAGCGTGCCGAAGCCCTGCCGATGATAGCCAGTTTTAGATTTAGATTTTTAGATTTAGAGATACAGCGCGGAAACAGGCCCTTCGGCCCACCGGGTCCGTGCCGCCCAGCGATCCCCGCACATTAACACTATCCTACACACACTAGGGATAATTTCTACATTCACCCAGCCAATTAACCTACAAACCTGCACGTCTTTGGAGTGTGGGAGGAAACCGAAGATCTCGGAGAAAACCCACGCAGGTCACGGGGAGAACGTGCAAACTCCGTACAGACGGCGCCGGTAGTCAGGATCGAACCTGAGTCTCCGGCGCTGCATTCGCTGTAAGGCAGCAACTCTACCGCTGCGCCACCGTGCCGCCCTAGATCCCTAGATCGACTGACAAATACATTTAAATAAGAATTGAATGTGACTTTGGTCATATACCCGATACCTCACGTACAAATATTACTTAATTGTTACATTACTTATTTTGTAACACCCTAAATACATGTAAAATACAAACAAAATCTTACCTTTCAATACGCCGACAGGATTGTGTCCGATGGGCTGCCTAAATGCTTCAAGTTTATGGGCACTTGACATTTCGGAGGTCCTAACATGGTCCAATAACACAATAGAAAGGAAGGACATTAGCTTGGAGGATGTGGAATTGATATGGATAGAGCTATGAAACACTAAGGGGCAGAAAACGCTAGTGGGAGTTGTGTACAGGCCACCTAGTAGAGTTGGGGATGGCATCAAACAGGAAATTAGAAATGCGTGCAACAAAGGTAAAACAGTTATAATGGGTGACTTCAATCTACATATAGAGTGGGTGAATCAAATTGAGGAAGAGGATTTCTTGGAATGTATACGGGATAGTTTTCTAAGTCAACATGTAAAGGAACCAACGAGAGAGCAGGCTATTCTAGACTGGGTAGTGAGTAATGAGGAAGGGTTAGTTAGCAGTCTTGATGTGCGTGGCCCCTTGGGCAAGAGTGACCATAATATGGTTGAGTTCTTCATTAGGATGGAGAGTGACTTAGTTAATTCATAAACAACGGTTCTGAACTTAAGGAAAGGTAACTTTGAGGGCATGAGACGTGAATTGGCCAAGATTGACTGGCAATTGATTATTAAAGGGTTGACGATGGATATGCAATGGAAGGCATTTAAAGACCGCATGGATGAACTACAACAATTGTTCATCCCAGTTTGGCAAAAGAATAAATCAGGGAAGGTAGTGCATCCGTGGCTAACAAGGGAGATTAGGGATAGTATCAAAACAAAAGATGAAGCGTACAAATTTGCAAGAAAAAGCATCCTACCAGAGGACTGGGAGAAATTCAGAGTCCAGCAGAGGAGGACAAAGGGCTTAATTAGGAAAGGGAACATAGATTATGAGAGAAAACTGGCAGGGAACATAAAAACTGACTGCAAAAGCTTTTATAGATATGTGAAGAGAAAAAAATTAGTTAAAACAAATGTAGGTCTCTTGCAGTCAGAAACAGGTGAATTGATCATGGGGAACAAGGACATGGCAGACCAATTGAATAACTACTTTGGTTCTGTCTTCACTAAGGAAGACATAAATAATCTGCCGGAAATAGCAGGGGACCGGGGGTCAAATGAGAGGGAGGAACTGAGTGAAATCCAGGTTAGTCGGGAAGTGGTGTGAGGTAAATTGAATGGATTAAAGGCCGATAAATCCCCAGGGCCAGATAGGCTGCATCCCAGAGTGCTTAAGGAGGTAGCCCCAGAAATAGTGGATGCATTAATGATAATTTTTCAAAACTCTTTGGATTCTGGAGTAGTTCCTGAGGATTGGAGGGTAGCTAATGTAACCCCACTTTTCAAAAAGGGAGGGAGAGAGAAAACGGGGAATTTCAGACCAGTTAGTCTAACATCGGTAGTGGGGAAAATGCTAGAGTCAGTTATTAAAGATGGGATAGCAGCACATTTGGAAAGTGGTGAAATCATTGGACAAAGTCAGCATGGATTTATGAAAGGTAATTCATGTCTGACGAATCTTATAGAATTTTTCGAGGATGTAACTAGTAGAGTGGATAAGGGAGAACCAGTGGATGTGTTATATCTGGACTTCCAGAAGGCTTTCGACAAGGTCCCACATAAGAGATTAGTATGCAAACTTAAAGCACACGGTATTGTGGGTTCAGTATTGAAGTGGATAGAGAACTGGCTGGCAGACAGGAAGCAAAGAGTAGGAATAAACGGGTCCTTTTCAGAATGACAGGCAGTGACTAGTGGGGTACCGCAAGGCTCAGTGCTGGGACCCCAGCTATTTACAATATATATTAATGATTTGGACGAGGGAATTGAATGCAACATCTCCAGGTTTGCGGATGACACGAAGTTGGGGGGCAGTGTTAGCTGTGAAGAGGATGCTAGGAGGCTGCAACGTGACTTGGATAGGTTAGGTGAGTGGGCAAAGGCATGGCAGATGCAGTATAATGTGGATAAATGTGAGGTTATCCACTTTGGTGGCAAGAACAGGAAAGCAGACTATTACCTGAATGGTGGCCGATTAGGAGAAGGGGAGATGCAACAAGACCTGGGTGTCGTGGTGCACCAGTCATTGAAAGTAGGCATGCAGGTGCAGCAGGCAGTGAAGAAAGCGAATGGTATGTTGGCATTCATAGCGAGGGGAATTGAGTATAGGAACAGGGAGGTTCTGCTGCAATTGTACAGGGCATTGGTGAGACCACACCTGGAGTATTGCGTACAGTTTTGGTCTCCTAATTTGAGGAAAGACATTCTTGCCATAGATGAAGTACAGAGAAGGTTCACCAGATTGATTCCTGGGATGGCAGGACTTTCATATGAAGAAAGACTGGATAGACTCGGCTTGTACTCGCTGGAATTTAGAAGATTGAGGGGGGATCTTATGGAAACTTACAAAATTCTTAAGGGGTTGGACAGGCTAGATGCAGGAAGATTGTTCCCGATGTTGGGGAAGTCCAGAACAAGGGGTCACAGTTTAAGGATAAGGGGGAAGTCTTTTAGGACCGAGATGAGAACGTTTTTTTTCACACAGAGGGTGGTGAATCTGTGGAATTCTCTGCCACAGAAGGTAGTTGAGGCCAGTTCATTGGCTATATTTAAGAGGGAGTTAGATGTGGCCCTTGTGGCTAAAGGGATCAGGGGTACGGAGAGAAGGCAGGTACAGGATCCTGAGTTGGATGATCACCCTTGATCATATTGAATGGCGGTGCAGACTCGAAGGGCCGAATGGCCTACTACTGCACCTAGTTTCTATGTTTCTATGTAACACTGCTGCGCTGGTCAAGAAGGCACAGCAACGACTGTTCTACCTGAGAACACTGAAGAAGTCTGGTCTACCCCAACAGCTGCTAACGACATTCTACCCCTGCACCATAGAGAGCATCCCAACACATGGCATCCCTGTGTGGTATCTCAGCTGCACGGAGGCAGAGAGGAGAGCTCTTCAGCGGGTAATCCATGGAGCTCAGAGGACCATCGGAACACAGCTACCAGCCTTGGAGGGCATCTACAACACACGATGCCTCAGAAAAGCCACCAGCATCCACAAAGACTCTTCACACCCCTGCAACAGTCTGTTCGAACTTATACCATCGGGCAGACGATACAAGGCCTTCTACGCCCGCACCTCCAGACTCAGGAACAGCTTCATCCCCAGGGTCATAGCTGCTATGAACCGGTCCTGCTGAGCCAGATGGTCACATCGCACAGTGAACCGGTACAGACCTACTTGCACTTTATTCTGTTTTAAAACTGTTCCAATTTGTTTCATTGGATTGTTTAAATGAATACTGACTAGCTAATTAATTGATTGCATCGTATGGGAGGCGCATTCCCAATCTCGTTGTACCCCTGTACAATGACAATAAAGATATATTGTATTGTATTGTATTGTAATTAGGAAGATAACGCTGGACAATTGAACGTCTCCTGTACGTAACCAGCAGACGTTCGGAAGACACGAAGGGACATCAGGCTCCAGCACCATCAGCAGAAAATTGATACACTACACTTCCCCGCGGTTTCGTTCCAGACAGCAATGTTATTGTTTTTATAAGTTGACGGTTCCACCAGGCATGAAAACAGTAGGTGAACGAAGCCTGCTTATGCACGTAACGATTTGGACACGGAGAACAAAGTTGGCACAGTATGTCTCCTTTGCTTTAAAGTATGCTGAGTTAAGAATTGAGGAACATGTGTTTTTTTTACTTGTCTTGGGCATCGTAGAAACAAATGAATATCGCTCCGATATATATTCGTTTTTCATGATTGCCAACGGCATCTTACGTACGTAACTCTCAGGACACGATGAGTTACGTACATGAGCATAGTGTGAGAAAATAACTGCAGATGCTGGTACAAATCGAAGGTATTTATTCACAAAGTGTTGGAGTAACTCAGCAGGTCAGGCAGCATCTCAGGAGAGAAGGAATGGGTGATGTTTCGGGTCGAGACCCTTCTTCAGACTGATGTCAGGGGGGCGGGACAAACGTCGTCCATTCCTTCTCTCCCGAGATGCTGCCTGACCTATTGTGTTAACAATACAATACAATACAATATATCTTTATTGTCATTGTACAGGGGTACAACGAGATTGAGAATGCGCCTCCCATACGATGCAATAATTTAATTAGCGAGTCAGTATTAATTATTAATTTAAACAACCCAACAAAACAAATTGTAACAGTTTTAAAACAGAATAAAGTGCAAGTAGATCTGTGCCGGTTCACTGTGCGATGTGACCATCCGGCTCAGCAGGACCGGTTCATAGCAGCTATGGCCCTGGGGATGAAGCTGTTCCTGAGTCTGGAGGTGCGGGCGTAGAAGGCCTTGTATCGTCTGCCCGACGGTAGAAGTTCGAACAGACTGTTGCGGGGGTGTGAAGAGCCTTTGTGAATGCTGGTGGCTTTTCTGAGGCATCGTGTGTTGTAGATGCCCTCCAAGGCTGGTAACTGTGTTCCGATGGTCCTCTGAGCTCTATCTACCCGCTGAAGAGCTTTCCTCTCTGCCTCCGTGCAGCTGAGGTACCACACAGGGATGCCATGTGTTAGGATGCTCTCTATGGTGCAGCGGTAGAATGTCGTCAACAGAAGATGATACAACGATAAAATACGATGGAACATGTAAAAAGCGAAGGCATTTCGGGGAAGTACAAATTGAAACTAAATCTAAAACCTACGCAATTGGGATAAACGTGATGGCTTCCGGGCATGCAGATTCATAAAGGACTGTAATCGGACGGCCAACTCGAGTTAAGTTTCAGACTTTTTAGTTTTTTTCATTTTTGTTTGTATTGTAGAGTTTGTTTAATTAAATAGATGGCATTTAGTAGTTAATTGTCTTTGTCCTTCTTTCACACACATTACAGAGCACATTATTATAATGCAACATGTACACAGTGTACATGTCTTCTCGTACATGCGGAATCACAATTTTGCCAATGCGTGTTGTCAAGGAAACTGGTCTTTTTCTTTAGATTTAGAGATACAGCGCGGAAACAGGCCCTTCGGCCCACCGAGTCCGCGCCGCCCAGCGATCCCCGCTCATTAACATTATCCTACACACACTAGGGACAATTTTTACATTTACCCAGTCAATTAACCTACATACCTGCACGTCTTTGGTGTGTTGGAGGAAACCGAAGATCTCGGAGAAAACCCACGTAGGTCACGGGGAGAACGTACAAACTCCATACAGACGGCGCCCGTAGTCAGGATCAAACCTGTCTCAGGCGCTGCATTCGCTGTAAGGCAGCAACTCTACCGCTGCGCCACCGTGCCATATTTTGCTACGACTTTGATTTACCATGTCTCTGGAAGGAAGTGGTATTATTCCATGATATATGGCTCAATAGAACATAGGTGCAGGAGTAGGCCATTCGGCCCTTTGAGCCAGCACCGCCATTCAATGTGATCATGGCTGATCGTTCTCAATCAGTACCCCGTTCCTGCCTTCTCCCCATACCCCCTGACTCCGCTATCCTTAAGAGCTCTATCTAGCTCTCTCTTGAATGCATTCAAAGAACTGGCCTCCACTGCCTTCTGAGGCAGAGAATTCCACAGATTCACAACTCTCTGACTGAAAACGTTTTTCCTCATCTCCGTTCTAAATGGCCTACCCCTTATTCTTAAACTGTGGCCGCTGGTTCTGGACTCCCCCAATAGTGGGAACATGTTTCCTGCCTCTAACGTGTCCAACCCCTGAATAATCTTATACGTTTCGATAAGATCCCCTCTCATCCTTTTAAATTCCAGTGTATACAAGCCTAGTCGCTCCAGTCTTTCAAGATATGACAGTCCCGCCATTCCGGGAATTAACCTAGTAAACCTACGCTGCACGCCCTCAATAGCAAGAATACCCTTCCTCAAATTTGGACACCAAAACTGCACACAGTACTCCAGGTGCGGTCTCACTAGGGCCCTGTATAACTGCAGAAGGACCTCTTTGCTCCTATACTCAACTCCTCTTGTTATGAAGGCCAACGTGCCATTGGCTTTCTTCACTGCCTGCTGTACCTGCATGCTTCCTTTCAGTGACTGATGCACTAGGACACCCAGATCTTGTCGTACGTCTCCTTTTCCTAACTTGACACCATTCAGATAATACTCTGCCTTACTATTCTTACCACCAAAGTGGATAACCTCACACTTATCCACATTAAACTGCATCTGCCATGCATCCGCCCACTCACACAACCTGTCCAAGTCACCCTGCAACCTCACAGTTCACACTGCCACCCAGCTTTGTGTCATCTGCAAATTTGCTAATGGTACTTTTAATCCCTTCATCCAAGTTATTAATGTGTTAATGCACCTGCAGTTCCTTCTTACACATGATTACAGAGGAGGGGGGGGGGGGGGGGGGGATGGGGGGGAGAATGGACGGCGTACTAGCCCGCTCCCCTGGCATAATTACCGGGTAGAGGGGAGGGGGTTGCAGGGTGGGTGGGGGGAGAACCTCTCCCCTCCCGATGCCCACCACCTCCACGCTGAAGGTCATCTGGCCCCGGCCGCGGCCTCCCATCCTCACCGGCCCCTGGGGCCCACAGAACAGCACGTTAATGACCGGCCGAATGGCCACACGTGCCCTCCCCCGGGGGACCGCACGCCCACCTGATGCCTCCCCCCCCCCAACCTTCTCCCTGTATCTGCTCCTTATTTCCCCCTCTCCCCACATCCCCCCTCCTTCTCCTCCTCCCCTTGCCCTCCACTCTCTGTTCCCCACATTCCCTACAATGCCGAGGACTATATTCTGCACTCTGTATCTTCCCCCCACTCTCCACCCCACCACTTCCCCTTCCTCCTGTTCCTTTCCCCCTTCTCCATCACTTCCCCCTCCCTTATCTCCTTCTCTCCCCCCCTCCTCTGTATCTTCCCCTACAGTACCATATCCCCCCTCCTGTATCTTCCCCTACAGTACCATATCCTCCCCTCCCCCTCCTCTGTATCTTCACTACTGTACCCTATCCTCCCCTCCCCCTCCTCTGTATCTTCCCCTACTGTACCATATCCTCCCCCCTCCTCTGTATCTTCCCCGACTGTACCATATCCTCCCCCTCTGTATCTTCCTCTACTCTACCATATCCTCTCCCTCCCCCTCCTCTGTATCTTCGCCTACTCTACCATATCCTCCCCCTCTGTATCTTCCTCTACTCTACCATATCCTCTCCCTCCCCCTCCTCTGTATCTTCCCCCACTGTACCATATCCTCCCTTCCTCGAGACCCTCTCCCCTCCTCCCTCTCCCCTCCTTTCCCCATGACCGCTCCTCCCTCACCCCTCCTCTACCCCCATCTACCCTCCTCTACCCCCCTCTCCCCCTCTCCCTCTCTCCTCCCCTATCCCCCCCACCTCAGGTCACGGGTCACTCAGCCAATAGAGGTGGGGCTGGGGCGGGTCAACGGTGCTGATTGGAATGAGTGAGGCTCGTGGGCGGGACTGGGAGCTGAGTGACGGGTTAATTGGCCAATATAGATGGAGCTGGATCGGGTCCGCGGCAGCTGATTGGGCGGAGTGATGCGAAGTGGCCGGGATTGGCGGCTGAGTGACGGTTATATTGTCCAATGGGGAAGGATCTGGGGCGGGTCTACGGCCGCTGATTGGACGGAGCGTGGCAGGTGGGCGGGACAATGGCGCGAGTGACGGGTCATTCATCCAATAGGGTTGGGGCAAGGGCGGGTCATCGGCCGCTGATTGGAATGAGTGAGGCTCGTGGGCGGGACTGGTCCGCGAGCGACGGGTGACTCAGCCAATGGGGAAGGATGCGGGGCCGCGGCCGCTGAATGGGCGGAGTGCGGCCGGTGGGCGGGACTGGTCCGCAAATGACGGGTCACTCGGTCAATAGGGACGGAGCTGGGGCGGGTCCGCGGCCGTTGAATGGACGGGGCGTGACAGGTAGGCGGGACATTGACCAGAGTGACGGGTCACTCAGCCAATAGAGATGGGGCAGGGGCGGGTCCGCGGCCGCTGATTGGGCGGAGTGATGCGAGGTGTCCGGGATTGGCGGCTGAGCGACGAGTGACTCGGCCAATAGGGAAGGATCTGGGGCGGGTCCGCGGCCGTTGAATGGACGTCCCGTCCCGGTGGGCGGGACTGGTTTGCGAATGACGGGCCACTCGGCCAACAGGGAAGGAGCTGAATGCCCGTTGAATGTGACAGGTAGGCGGGATATTGACCCGAGTGACGAGTTACTCAGCCAATAGAGGTGGGGCAGGGGGCGGGTCCGCGGCCGCTGAATCGACGGTGACCGTTACCGGTGGGCGGGACATTGACCCGAGTGACGGGTTTCTTGGCCAATAGGGAAGGTCCCATGGGCGTGTCCGCGGTCGCTGATTAGACGTGATGCAAGTTGGGCGGGATTTGCGGCTGAGTGACGGGTCACTTGGCCAATAGTGAAGGATCTATGGCGGGTCCTCGGCCGCTGAATGGACGGGTCACTCAGCTAATGGGGAACAGCGAGGGGCGGGCTTTCTGGCGGGTCCGCGGCCGCTGATTGGGCGGAGTTCGGCCGGTGGGCGGGACTTTGACCCGAGTGACGGGACACTAGACCAATGGGGATGGAGAGACGACAAGCAACACCCCCGCACCCATCAAGGAATGACAACTGAATGTAACGGTAAATATTTTTATTACTGTCAACATTGTTACAAGTTACTAGTATTAGTATTATTATTAGTATTATTATTAGTATTATTATTAGTATTATTATTATTAGTAGTATTATTGTTACTATTATTAGTATTATTATTATTAGTATTATTACTGTTATTACTATTATTAGTATTATTATTATTAGTATTATTATTATTACTATTATTAGTAGTATTATTATTGCTATTATTACTATTATTATTAGTATTATTGTTACTATTATTATTATTATTAGTAGTATTATTATTACTATTATTAGTATTATTATTATTACTATTATTACTATTGTTATTAGTATTATTATTACTATTCCAAAAAAAAAACCAACTAATACATATTTGCAGCTATACTGAAAGTTTTTTGTATTCTCAGCTTCTCCATGCCCCAGCTTCTCTCGTGCTTATAGATCGAAGTGATGGAGCCGGGTCTCCAGGTGCTAAAACCAATGGCAATGGATTGCAACCGGATACTTTGTCTTACAGTCTCTTTATGCACGACTGTCCGTTTTGGAGTGGGGCGGTGGAAGATGGCAGGTTTCCTCTTTGGATATTCAAGGGTGATGGAGCTGTCATCTACCGGCCTTGGAAGGGGAGCGCTCTTGACACTGCTCTCCCCGACAGTTGTTGTGTCTGTGTCGGGCACAGTCCCTTCCAGTTGCTCCACGCTGTGACCATGCTTACCAGGCTGCAGTATTGCCTCGGCAGAATGTTCTTTCCCTTCTCTCATCTGCCTCAGTTCTGCAACAGGATAGTGGACACCAAATGACAGAGAGCCTTTCTCAGGCTGACCCTCTGCCATTGCCTTAGATGGTCCTGCCACCTCCTGAGGCAGTTTCGCCTCGTCTCCACCAGCAGCGATTCCTCCACTCTCCAAATCATGGATTATTACTGCTGGAGTGGTGTTGTGCTGGCCATTACTTGCACCCGGTTTGTCTTCCTCGTTGTCAGCGTGTGCGGTTCCTTCGCCTTCACAGCGGTCACCTGGTCCGCAGTCCTGAGGATTTCTGAATCCGTTCATGATGTAATTGAACCACGAGGAAAACATCTTCAGTGACACTCAGAGGAGACGGAGCTGTGTCTGAGTGAAGGATCTTCAGCGGTTGCTGCTATTTATTGGTTGGGGAACAATTCCATTGTGATGAAGTTCCACGTCGACAATGGTCACCGTGGTGAAAACCGCAGAACAAAAGCAGTGCAACAACTGCCATCCTTTCGGTGGTCAATGGTCACAATGAGCAGATGATGCAAAACCATAGAGACTGAACTCAAAAGAAAAGATCGGTTTACTGAAGTTATAATGAACATCACAAAGTGTTTCAAAAGCAACCAAAGAAACAGCAAGTTTGAAATAAACGTTGAATATTTGGAACTGCTGCTTATTTCATGTGTTCTTTTTTAAAAGAGAATCAGATTTGCAACAGCTGCAGTTTTTTGGGGAAAATCCCGCCCCTCCCGCTCACTCCCTTCCCATTGGTCTAGCGACCCGTCACTCGAGTTAAAGTCCCGCCCACACGCCTCAGAGTGAACAATCAACGGCAGCGGTCTCCTGCCCCAGCTCCTCCCTTCTCCATTGGCCGACTGATCTGTCACGCAGGTCAATGTCCCGCCCTGCGATCAGGCGCCGTCCATTCAGCGGCCGCGACCCGGTATAGCTCCATATCTATTGGTCGAGTGACCCGTCACTCAGCTACCAATCCCACCCACCTGGCATCACTCCGTCTAATCAGCGGCCGCCGACACGTCCAAGATCCTTCCCTATTGGCTGAGTAACCCGTCCCTCGCAGTGTAGTCCCGCCCAGTCCTCCCAATCAGCGGCCGCGGACCCGCCCCCAGATCCTTCCCCATTGGCCATGTAAACCGTTACTCGCGTACCAGTCCCGCCCACCGGCCTCAGTGGGTGCAGGGACTTGCCAGACTGCCAGAGGGCGCTGCGCGTGTCGCTGACAGACAGACAGCCAGGTGTGGGTCTGTTGTCCCAGAACATCTGCCTGACCCCGCTGTGACCTTTTGGCGGGCCACTGATGTCAATCGGCGTCCATTTTGAAAGCCGCTACATAGAAACATAGGTGCAGGAGTAGGCCATTCGGCCCTTCGAGCCTGTACGCACCGCCATTCAATATGATCATGGCTGATCATCCAGCTCAGTACCTGCCTTCTCTCCATACCCCCTGATCTCTTTAGCCACAAGGGCCACATCTAACTCCCTCTTAAATATAGCCAATGAACTGGCCTCAACTACCTGTAGTATAAGAAAATAACTGCAGATGCTGGTACAAATCGATTTATTCACAAAATGCTGGAGTAACTCAGCAGGTCAGGCAGCATCTCGGGAGAGAAGGAATGGGTGACGTTTCGGGTCGAGACCCTTCTTCAGACTGATGTCGGGGGTGGGACAAAGGAAGGATATAGGTGGAGACAGGAAGATAGAGGGAGATCTGGGAAGGAGGAGGGGAAGGGAGGGACAGAGGAGCTATCTGAAGTTGGAGAAGTCAACGATCATACCACCGGACCGCAAACTGCCCAGGCGAAATATGAGGTGTTGTTCCTCCAATTTCCGGTGGGCCTCACTATGGCACTGGAGGAGGCCCATGACAGAAAGGTCAGACTGGGAATGGGAGGGGGAGTTAAAGTGCTGGGCCACCGGGAGATCAGTTGCGTTAATGCGGACCGAGCGCAGGTGTTCAGCGAAGCGATCGCCGAGCCTGCGCTTGGTTTCGCCGATATAGATAAGTTGACATCTAGAGCAGCGGATGCAATAGATGAGGTTGGAGGAGGTGCAGGTGAACCTCTGTCTCACCTGGAAAGACTGTTTGGGTCCTTTGATGGAGTTGAGGGGGGAGGTAAAGGGACAGGTGTTGCATCTCGTGCGGTTGCAAGGGAAAGTGCCCGGGGTTAGGGTGGTTTGGGTAGGAAGGGACGAGTGGACTAGGGAGTTGCGGAGGGAACGGTCTCTGCGGAACGCAGAGAGGGGAGGGGATGGGAAGATATGGCCAGTGGTGGGGTCCTATTGTAGGTGACGGAAATGTTGGTGGATGATATGTTGGATCCGCTGGCTGGTGGGGTGGAAGGTGAGAACGAGGGGGATCCTGTCCTTGTTGCGAGTGGGGGGATGGGGAGCATGAGCGGAGCTGCGGGATGTAGAAGAGACCCTAGTGAGAGCCTCATCTATAATGAGGCCTCAACTACCTTCTGTGGCAGAGAATTCCACAGATTCACCACGCTCTGTGTGAAAAAAAACTTTCTCATCTCGGTCCTAAAAGACTTCCCCCTTATCCTTAAACTATGACCCCCTTGTTCTGGACTTCCCCAACATCGGGAACAATCTTCCTGCACCTAGCCTGTCCAGCCCCTTAAGAATTTTGTAAGTTTCTATAAGATCCCCCCTCAATCTTCTAAATTCCAGCGAGTACAAGCCGAGTCTATCCAGTCTTTCTTCATATGAAAGTCCTGCCATCCCAGGAATCAATCTGGTGAACCTTCTCTGTACTCCCTCTATGGCAAGAATGTCTTTCCTCAGATTCGGAGACCAAAACTGTGCGTAATACTCCAGGTGTGGTCTCACCAAAGCCCTGTACAACTGCAGCAGAACCTCCCTGCTCCTATACTCAAATTCCCTCGCTATGAATGCCAACATACCATTCGCTTTCTTCACTGCCTGCTGCACCTGCATGCCTACTTTCAATGACTGGTGTACCACGACACCCAGGTCTCGTTGCATCTCCCCTTTTCCTAATCGGCCACCATTCAGATAATAAAACCCGGGAAGTTTTTGGCGCGTGTATTTTTGAGTATATGAATCTTATCTGATTTTAATTGACGCTTATTTAGACGTGCATATTAATTGTCTTTAAGAATATAACCATAATTTTTCTGGCAATCCAGCAGAAAAAATTATATTTGATGCGAAAACAAAACTGAATTTGCGAGGGACAGCATTTTGGCGGCATCCTGGGAGCTGCCCCCAGCAACCAAGTCAAGTCAAGTTTATTTGTCACATACATATGTATATAAATATGATATGATATGACTTGGATGAAGGGATTAATAGTGCCATTAGCAAATTTGCAGATGACACAAAGCTGGGTGGCAGTTTGAGCTGTGAGGAAGATGCTATGAGGTTGCAGGGTGACTTGGACAGGTTGTGTGAGTGGGCGGATGCATGGCAGATGCAGTTTAATGTGGATAAGTGTGAGGTTATCCACTTTGGTGGTAAGCATAGGAAGGCAGAGTATTACCTGAATGGTGCCAAGTTAGGAAAAGGGGACGTGCAACGAGATCTGGGTGTCCTACTGCATCAGTCACTGAAAGGAAGCATGCAGGTACAGCAGGCAGTGAAGAAAGCCAATGGAATGTTGGCCTTTATAACAAGAGGAGTTGAGTATAGGAGCAAAGAGGTCCTTCTGCAGTAGTACAGGGCCCTAGTGAGACCGCACCTGGAGTACTGTGTGCAGTTTTGGTTTCCAAATTTGAGGAAGGATATTCTTGCTAGATTGAAGCGTAGGTTCTCCAGGTTAATTCCCGCAATGGCGGGAATGTCATATGTTGAAAGACTGGAGCGACTGGGCTTGTATACACTGGAATTTAGAAGGATGAGAGGGGATCTTATTGAAACATATAAGATTATTAAGGGGTTGGGCACGTTAGAGGCAGGAAACATGTTCCCAATGTTGGGGGAGTCCAGAACCAGCGGCCACAGTTTAAGAATAAGGGGTAGGCCATTTAGAACGGAGATGAGGAAAAACTTTTTCAGTCAGAGAGTTGTGAATCTGTGGAATTCTCTGCCTCAGAAGGCAGTGGAGACCAGTTCTCTGAATGCATTCAAGAGAGAGCTAGATAGAGCTCTTAAGGATAGCGGAGTCAGGGGGTGTGGGAGAAGGCAGGAACGGGGTACTGATTGAGAATGATCAGCCATGATCACATTGAATGACGGTGCTGGCTCGAGGGGCCGAATGGCCTCCTCCTGCACCTATTGTCTATTGTCTGTTGATACTGGGACATGGAAACGTGACATAGACACCCCAAAATTAATTGTTGCACAAATCAATGCAAACACATTTATTTACAAGTTTAACAACCGTCTGACTCTATCAAATAGAAAGAACATAGTTCCACAACCACAAGTAGTCTTTTCAGGTAATGTAAAATTTACCACACAAGTATTAATGTATGTAACATGGTGTCTCAATGGCATTTGATTGTAAAGGTAGAACTTATTTTTTCTAATTCATTAAAGTGTAGTTATACATCCTATCCATGGAGGTCCACAATCAAATTGGACAGTAAACGTCTAACCTAATTATGGCTGTGTAATACTAGATTGATTAGAGGACATCATTACGTACATTATCTATGCAAGGAAAGATTAAGTTTAGTTCCATTTCTGAATGCAGTACATCAAATAACCTTTTAATATTCACTTCAGAGCAATGTTCTCCTCTCAATTGTTGGCTTTTTAAATAGTAATACTTTCCAGTTTAAGGATAACAGTTTGTTTGATGGCAATATCACGTACGTAACGAGGACACCAATATGTGGCATACAATGGTGTGTGTAAAATTCGATTCATAATATGGAAGAATGAATTTATGTAATATAAAATGGAGTTGTCTACTGATTAACCTTCTTAATATTACAGTGCAGGAGTGGCAAGAGCTTACTATTGCTTGTCTTTGGATTGTATTACTGGTCATATTGAACTACCTGCTACATCACACAGAGGTATAGATTGACCACGAGGGTAAAACAGGGCATCGGCACGCTTATTTACCGCTGTTGCATTGTTTGCCCAATGTATAACCTGGCGCAAACATTGCCGCGGCAGTAACTAAGCGTGTCGAAGCCCTGCCGATGATAGCCAGTTTTAGATTTTTTTAGATTTAGATTTTTACATTTAGAGATACAGCGCGGAAACAGGCCCTTCGGCCCACCGGGTCCGCGCCGCCCAGCGATCCCCGCACATTAACACTATCCTACACACACTAGGGACAATTTTTACATTTACCCAGCCAATTAACCTACAAACCTGATCGTCTTTGGAGTGTGGGAGGAAACCGAAGATCTCGGAGAAAACCCACGCAGGCCATGGGGAGAACGTGCAAACTCCGTACAGACGGCGCCGGTAGTCAGGATCGAACCTGAGTCTCCGGCGCTGCATTCGCTGTAAGGCAGCAACTCTACCGCTGCGCCACCGTGCCGTCCTAGATCCCTAGATCTACTGACAAATACATTTAAACAAGAATTTAATGTGACTTTGGTCATACACCCGATACCTCTCGTACAAATATTACTTAATTGTTACACTACTTATTTTACGAATTAAAGTGGATGAGTGCAAACACCCGACACGTCAAGCGATCTAGAATCATGTTAGGTATGTACAACACCAAAATCAATATGTGGGGCCACATGTCGAACGAAACATCAAAATTCATCCTAGTGTAACCCCCAAAATACATGTAAAATACAAACAAAATCTTACCTTTCAATACGCTGCGTAAATGCTTCAAGTTTCTGGGCACTCACATTTCGGAGGACCTAACATGGTCCAATAACACAATAGAAAGGAAGGACATTAGCTTGGAGGATGTGGAATCGATATGGGTAGAGCTGCGAAACACTAAGGGGCAGAAAACGCTAGTGGGAGTTGTGTATAGGCCACCTAACAATAATAGTAGAGTTGGGGATGGCATCAAAGAGGAAATTAGAAATGCGTGCAACAAAGGTAAAACAGTTATAATGGGTGATTTCAATCTACATATGGATTGGGTGAATCAAATTGGCAGAGGTGCTGAGGAAGTGGATTTCTTGGAATGTATACGGGATAGTTTTCTAAGCCAACATGTAGAGGAACCAACGAGAGAGCAGGCTATTCTAGACTGGATAGTGAGTAATGAGGAAGGGTTAGTTAGCAGTCTTGATGTGCGTGGCCCCTTGGGCAAGAGTGACCATAATATGGTTGAGTTCTTCATTAGGATGGAGAGTGACTTAGTTAATTCAGAAACAACGGTTCTGAACTTAAGGAGAGGTAACTTTGAGGGCATGAGACGTGAATTGGCCAAGATAGACTGGCAATTGATTCTTAAAGGGTTGACGGTGGATATGCAATGGAAGGCATTTAAAGACCGCATGGATGAACTACAACAATTGTTCATCCCAGTTTGGCAAAAGAATAAATCAGGGAAGGTAGTGCATCCGTGGCTAACAAGGGAGATTAGGGATAGTATCAAAACAAAAGATGAAGCGGACAAATTAGCAAGAAAAAGCATCCTACCAGAGGACTGGGACAAATTCAGAGTCCAGCAGAGGAGGATAAAGGGCTTAATTAGGAAAGGGAACATAGATTATGAAAGAAAACTGGCAGGGAACATAAAAACTGACTGCAAACGCTTTTATAGATATGTGAAGAGAAAAAAATTAGTTAAAACAAATGTAGGTCCCTTGCAGTCAGAAACAGGTGAATTGATCAAGGGGAACAAGGACATGGCAGACCAATTGAATAACTACTTTGGTTCTGTCTTCACTAAGGAAGACATAAATAATCTGCCGGAAATAGCAGGGGACCAGGGGGTCAAATGAGAGGGAGGAACTGAGTGAAATTCAGGTTAGTCGGGAAGTGGCGTTAGGTAAATTGAATGGATTAAAGACCGATAAATCCCCAGGGCCAGATAGGCTGCATCCCAGAGTGCTTAAGGAGGTAGCCCCAGAAATAGTGGATGCATTAGTGATAATTTTTCAAAACTCTCTGGATTCTGGAGTAGTTCCTGAGGATTGGAGGGTAGCTAATGTAACCCCACTTTCCAAAAAGGGAGGGAGAGAGAAAACGTGGAATTACAGACCAGTTAGTCTAACATCGGTAGTGGGGAAAATGCTAGAGTCAGTTATTAAAGATGGGATAGCAGCACATTTGGAAAGTGGTGAAATCATTTGACAAAGTCAGCATGGATTTATGAAAGGTAAATCATGTCTGACGAATCTTATAGAATTTTTCGAGGATGTAACTAGTAGAGTGGATAAGGGAGAACCAGTGGATGTGTTATATCTGGACTTCCAGAAGGCTTTCGACAAGGTCCCACATAAGAGATTAGTATGCAAACTTAAAGCACACGGTATTGTGGGTTCAGTATTGAAGTGGATAGAGAACTGGCTGGCAGACAGGAAGCAAAGAGTAGGAATAAACGGGTCCTTTGCAGAATGGCAGGCAGTGACTAGTGGGGTACCGCAAGGCTCGGTGCTGGGACCCCAGCTATTTACAATATATATTAATGATTTGGACGAGGGAATTGAATGCAACATCTCCAGGTTTGCGGATGACACGAAGTTGGGGGGCAGTGTTAGCTGTGAGGAGGATGCTAGGAGGCTGCAACATGACTTGGATAGGTTAGGTGAGTGGGCAAAGGCATGGCAGATGCAGTATAATGTGGATAAATGTGAGGTTATCCACTTTGGTGGCAAGAACAGGAAAGCAGACTATTACCTGAATGGTGGCCGATTAGTAGAAGGGGAGATGCAACGAGACCTGGGTGTCGTGGTACACCAGTCATTGAAAGTAGGCATGCAGGTGCAGCAGGCAGTGAAGAAAGCGAATGGTATGTTGGCATTCATAGCGTGGGGATTTGAGTATAGGAGCAGTATTCTGCTGCAGTTGTACATGGCATTGGTGAGACCACACCTGGAGTATTGCGTACAGTTTTGGTCTCCTAATTTGAGGAAAGACATTCTTGCCATAGATGAAGTACAGAGAAGGTTCAACAGATTGATTCCTGGGATGGCAGGACTTTCATATGAAGAAAGACTGGATAGACTCGGCTTGTACTCGCTGGAATTTAGAAGATTGAGGGGGGATCTTATGGAAACTTACAAAATTCTTAAGTGGTTGGACAGGCTAGATGCAGGAAGATTGTTCCCGATGTTGGGGAAGTCCAGAACAAGGGGTCACAGTTTAAGGATAAGGGGGAAGTCTTTTAGGACCGAGATGAGAACGTTTTTTTTCACACAGAGAGTGGTGAATCTGTGGAATTCTCTGCCACAGAAGGTAGTTGAGGCCAGTTCATTGGCTATAAAGAGGGAGTTAGATGTGGCCCTTGTGGCTAAAGGGATCAGGGAATATGGAGAGAAGGCAGGTACGGGATACTGAGTTGGATGATCAGCCATGATCATATTGAATGGCGGTGCAGGCTCGAAGGGCCGAATGGCCTACTCTTGCACCTATTTTCTATGTTTCTATGTTTCTATGTAACACTGCTGCGCTGGTCAAGTAGGCACAGCAACGACTGTTCTACCTGAGAACACTGAAGAAGTCTGGTCTACCCCAACAGCTGCTAACGACATTCTACCCCTGCAACATAGAGAGCATCCTAACACATGGCATCCCTGTGTGGTATCTCAGCTGCACGGAGGCAGAGAGGAGAGCTTTTCAGCGGGTAGTCCATAGAGCTCAGTGGACCATCGGAACACAGCTACCGGCCTTGGAGGGCATCTACAACACACGATGCCTCAGAAAAGCCACCTGCATCCACAAAGACTCTTCACACCCCTGCAACAGTCTGTTCGAACTTCTACCATCGCGCAGACGATACAAGACCTTCTACGCCCGCACCTCCAGACTCAGGAACAGCTTCATCCCCAGAGCCATAGCTGCTATGAACCGGTCCTGCTGAGCCGGATGGTCACATCGCACAGTGAACCGGCACAGATCTACTTGCACTTTATTCTGTTTTAAAACTGTTCCAATTTGTTTCATTGGGTTGTTTAAATTAATACTGACTAGCTAATTGATTTATTGCATCGTATGGGAGGCGCATTCCCAATCTCGTTGTACCCCTGTACAATGACAATAAAGATATATTATATTGTATTGTATTGTAATTAGGAAGATAACGCTGGACAATTGAACGTCTCCTGTACGTAACCAGCAGACGTTCGGAAGACACGAAGGGACATCAGGCTCCAGCACCATCAGCAGAAAATTGATACACTACACTTCCCCGCGGTTTCGTTCCAGACAGCAATGTTATTGTTTTTATAAGTTGACGGTTCCACCAGGCATGAAAACAGTAGGTGAACGAAGCCTGCTTATGCACGTAACGATTTGGACACGGAGAACAAAGTAGGCACAGTATGTCTCCTTTGCTTTAAAGTATGATGAGTTAAGAATTGTGGACCATGTGTTTTTGTTACTTGGCTTGGGCATCGTAGAAACAAATGAATATCGCTCCGATATATATTCGTTTTTCATGATTGCCAACGGCATCTTACGTACGTAACTCTCAGAACACGATGAGTTACGTACATGAGCATAGTGTAAGAAAATAACTGCAGATGCTGGTACAAATCGAAGGTAATTATTCACAAAATGCTGGAGCTGTTGACCCCGGAGAACATTGAGGAGCTAAAGAGGGACTATGCATGTTGGAGAACTGTGAGGCCCCTCTTTGACTCCCCGACACTCTGGTGGGAAGCAACAAAGGAGAACATCAAGAAGTTCTTCGTCTCCAAAGGTGTTCAGAGAGCAAGACAGGGTAAGAGGGAATTGTGTCAACTCCAGACAGATTTGCAGCAACTGCTCCTTCTGCAGAAGAGAGGGGTGGATGTGAGGGAGGAACTGAGAGAGTTGAAGGGCCGGCAAGCTCGGCTCTTTATCTCTGAATCCTCCAAGATCATCTTCCGGTCCAGGGTCCGCCATGTTGAGCAGGATGAGACGTGCTCACGTTTCTTCTTCCATAAGGTTCACAGGGGGAGCTCTGTGATCAAAAGCCTTAGGGAGGAGGCCGGCTCGGTAACATCCTCGCAGACAGACATGCTCAAGATCTGCAGATCCTTTTATAAGGAACTGTACGATGTAAAGACCACAGACAGCACCGCCTCCCAGAACTTCCTGTCCTCCATCACGGAAGTCTTGGACGACAGCAAGCGGGAGAGTCTGGACCAACCACTGACCCTGGAGGAGCTGACTGGCTCCATCCGTTCCTTTGACTCGAGTAAAACTCCCGGAGGCGATGGTTTACCGGCAGAGTTGTACTCGGCTCTGTGGGACTGGGTGGGCCCGGACCTGCTGGAAGTGTACAACGATATACTTCTAGCCGGCAGCATGTCAGACTCTATGAGGAAGGGCAGCATCACCCTAATCGACAAGCAGAAGGGGGAGATGAATGACATAAGGAATTGGAGACCCATCACATTGTTAAATGTAGACTACAAGATCCTGTCTAAGGCCTTCGCCAACCGGGTCAAGTCTGCCCTGGGACAGGTGATGCACCTGTACCAAACCTGTGCTGTACCTGGGAGGAAAATCTCAGACAGCCTGGTGCTGCTGAGAGACACCATTGCCTACATGCAGGACAGACGGGTGGATGCCTGCCCTGGTCAGCTTGGACCAGGAGAAGGCCTTCGACAGGATATCGCACACGTACATGAGGGACGTGCTCTCCAAAATGGGCTTTGGGGAGGGAATCAGGAAGTGGATACAACTGCTCTATACCGATATCTGTAGTGCAGTCCAAATTAATGGGTGGGAATCAGACAGCTTCCCCGTCAGGTCTGGAGTCAGGCAGGGTTGCCCTCTCTCCCCTGTCTTGTTCGTCTGTTGCATTGAGCCCTTTGCCGAATCCATCAGGAAGGATGCGAGCATAAGAGGAGTGACACTGCCAGGCAGTGGGGGCACTCAGGTCAAGGCCTCCCTGTACATGGACGATGTCGCCGTCTTCTGCTCGGATCCAGGGTCGGTCCGCAGACTGATCAGCGTCTGCGACCAGTTTGAGTTGGCCACGGGGGCCAGGGTAAACCGCAGGAAGAGCGATGCCATGCTCTTTGGCAACTGGTCTGACCGATCTTCCATCCCCTTCACCATCAAGCCTGACTTCCTGAAGGTGCTGGGGATCTGGTTCGGGAAGGCTGAGGCATGTAACAAGAATTGGCTGGAGCGGATAGCCAAGGTGGGGAAGAAGCTGGAGCTGTGGAAGCAGCGCTCCCTCTCCATCACGGGGAAAAAATCTGGTCATCAGGTGTGAGGTGCTCTCGGGGCTGCTGTACTTGGCGCAAGTGTGGCCCGTCCCTCCCTCCTACGCCACGGGGATCACCCGGGCCGTCTTCCGTTTCATCTGGGGGTCGGCGATGGACCGGGTGCGACGAGCCACAGTGCACAAGTCGGCAGAAAACGGGGGTAAAAGCGTGCCCAACGTCGCCCTCATCCTGATGGCCACCTTCGTGTGTGGCTGCATCAGGCGGAGCGTAGAGCCAAGGCACGTGGGCACCAAGTGCCACTACCTGCTGAGGTTCTACCTGTCCCCGGTGTTGCGAAGGATGGGCCTGGCGCAGATGCCACGCAATGTGCCAGTCAGCTGGACATTGCCAAACCATCTGTCGCTCGTGGAAAGGTTCTTCCGGACCAACACCTTTGACCACAAGTCCATCGGGCAGTGGTCAGCACAGAACGTCCTGCAGGCACTGCAGGGGAATGACTCCATGGATCCTGTGGCGTGGTTCCCAGAGCAGACTGCCCAGCTTGTCTGGCAAAATGCCTCATCGCCAGAACTCACCAGCCAGCACCAAGACCTGGCTTGGCTGGCGGTGAGAGGAGCCCTCCCAGTCAGATCCTTCCTGCACCGCCGGAACCTCACTACCAGCGCACGCTGCCTTCAGGACGGCTGCTATGGAGAGGAGACGGTGGCCCACCTCTTCACAGTGTGGATTTACCAAGAGAGTCTGGAGAGGTCTGCAGGGGTCCCTGTCACGATTCATTCCGAGCAGCTCCATCACAGAGGACTCTGTGATCTACGGACTGTTCCCAGGGACGCATTCGGAGACGGACATCGAGTGCTGCTGGAAGGTCATCAACTCGGTGAAAGACGCTCTTTGGTCTGCCCGAGCTTTGTTCACCTCCCAGCGGAGCGAGCTGTCCGTGGGGGAATGTTGCCGACTGGCCCGCTGCAGACTGCAGGAGTACGTGCTGAGGGACGCACTGAAGCTTGGTGCAGCCAACGCCAAGGCCCTGTGGGGGAGGGCCACAGTCTAGGGTCCTTCCGCTGCTGGACATGGGGGGGCAGGGTGTGGTGGAGAGAGACGCCCCTCCAAATAAGGGATACTGGGTTAATGTCTGTAAATGTAAGTAAAGGTCTGTAAATTTGGAAGTAAATGTAACCTCCGGAAATGTCGGATGGGTTTGTTAAAAAAAGATGGTTTGTAAGCGATATTTATTACCTGAATAAAGTATTTTTTGATATTAAAAAAATTTAAAAATCTAAACCAAAGCAGTGCACAGATTGTGAGAGTTTGAAACTTACTATGAACAGTTTGTCAGTAGAACTGAAGAATGTTTCGTGCAATTTAATGAAGGCAGAACAAGAATCGGACTCAAACTTAAAAATGCTGAAGTTGACAAGAAAGATGAATCGTATCATCAAGCAAGAACTGAAACGTAGGGTGAAAAGAATCCAGCCATTGAAAAATGAAGTTAGATGCTTAAGAAAGAAAACAGAACCAAGTGCATCAATTAAGCATTTGAATGCAATGGTTACAAAGCTAAAGAATAGAGTAAGAAAACTACAGAATCAGAAAAGCAGTCTAATGTATTCTCATAAAAAAGCAAGATTATTTCAGCAAACAAAGCAGTCTCCTGTTTCAGTATCGGATACAAGCACATCTCAGCACTCATCAGAGCCAAGCCGAATTCAGCATCTGGAAAATGAGAATCAGATCTTAAAGGAAAAACTTGAAAGGCAAGATGTTTCGGGTCGAGACCCTTCTTCAGACTGATGTCAGGGGGGCGGGACAAAGGTCGCCCATTCCTACTCTCCTGAGATGCTGCCTGACCTATTGTGTTAACAATACAATCCAAACAATACAATATATCTTTATTGTCATTGTACAGGGGTACAACGAGATTGGGAATGCGCCTCCCATACGATGCAATAATTTAATTAGCGAGTCAGTATTAATTACTAATTTAAACAACCCAACGAAACAAATTAGAACAGTTTTAAAACAGAATAAAGTGCAAGTAGATCTGTGCCGGTTCACTGTGCGATGTGACCATCTGGCTCAGCAGGACCGGTTCATAGCAGCTATGGCCCTGGGAATGAAGCTGTTCCTGAGTCTGGAGGTGCGGGCGTAGAAGGCCTTGTATCGTCTGCCCGATGGAAGGAGTTCGAACAGACTGTTGCAGGGGTGTGAAGAGTCTTTTGTGGATGCTGGTGGCTTTTCTGAGGCATCGTGTGTTGTAGATGCCCTCCAAGGCTGGTAACTGTGTCCCGATGGTCCTCTGAGCTCTATGGACTACCCGCTGAAGAGCTCTCCTCTCTGCCTCCGTGCAGCTGAGGTACCACACAGGGATGCCATGTGTTAGGATGCTCTCTATGGTGCAGCGGTAGAATGTCGTCAACAGAAGATGATACAACGGTAAAATACGATGGAACATGTAAAAAGCGAAGGCATTTCGGGGAAGTACAAATTGAAACTAAATCTAAAACCTACGCAATTGGGATAAACGAGATGGCTTCCGGGCATGCAGATTCATAAAGGACTGTAATCGGACGGCCAACTCGAGTTAAGTTTCAGACTTTTTGGTTTTTTCATTTTTGTTTGTGTTGTAGAGTTTGTTTCATTAAATAGATGGCATTTAGTAGTTAATTGTCTTTGTCCTTCTTTCACACACATTACAGAGCACATTATTATAATGCAACATGTACACAGTGTACATGTCTTCTCGTACATGCGGAATCACAATTTTGTCAATGCGTGTTGTCATGGAAATTGCTCTTCTTTTTAGATTTAGAGATACAGCGCGGAAACAGGCCCTTCGGCCCACCGAGTCCGCGCCGCCCAGCGATCCCCGCTCATTAACATTATCCTACACACACTAGGGACAATTTTTACATTAACCCAGTCAATTAACCTACATACCTGCACGTCTTTGGAGTGTGGCAGGAAACCGAAGATCTCGGAGAAAACCCACGCAGGTCACGGGGAGAACGTACAAACTCCATACAGACGGCGCCCGTAGTCGGGATCGAACCTGTCTCAGGCGCTGCATTCGCTGTAAGGCAGCAACTCTACCGCTGCGCCACCGTGCCATATTTTGCTACGACTTTGATTTACCATGTCTCTGGAAGGAAGTGGTATTATTCCATGATATATGGCTCAATAGAACATAGGTGCAGGAGTAGGCCATTCGGCCCTTTGAGCCAGCACCGCCATTCAATGTGATCATGGCTGATCGTTCTCAATCAGTACCCCGTTCCTGCCTTCTCCCCATACCCCCTGACTCCGCTATCCTTAAGAGCTCTATCTAGCTCTCTCTTGAATGCATTCAAAGAACTGGCCTCCACTGCCTTCTGAGGCAGAGAATTCCACAGATTCACAACTCTCTGACTGAAAACGTTTTTCCTCATCTCCGTTCTAAATGGCCTACCCCTTATTCTTAAACTGTGGCCGCTGGTTCTGGACTCCCCCAACAGTGGGAACATGTTTCCTGCCTCTAACGTGTCCAACCCCTGAATAATCTTATACGTTTCGATAAGATCCCCTCTCATCCTTTTAAATTCCAGTGTATACAAGCCTAGTCGCTCCAGTCTTTCAAGATATGACAGTCCCGCCATTCCGGGAATTAACCTAGTAAACCTACGCTGAACGCCCTCAATAGCAAGAATACCCTTCCTCAAATTTGGAGACCAAAACTGCACACAGTACTCCAGGTGCGGTCTCACTAGGGCCCTGTATAACTGCAGAAGGACCTCTTTGCTCCTATACTCAACTCCTCTTGTTATGAAGGCCAACGTGCCATTGGCTTTCTTCACTGCCTGCTGTACCTGCATGCTTCCTTTCAGTGACTGATGCACTAGGACACCCAGATCTTGTCGTACGTCTCCTTTTCCTAACTTGACACCATTCAGATAATACTCTGCCTTACTATTCTTACCACCAAAGTGGATAACCTCACACTTATCCACATTAAACTGCATCTGGCATGCATCCGCCCACTCACACAACCTGTCCAAGTCACCCTGCAACCTCACAGTTCACACTGCCACCCAGCTTTGTGTCATCTGCAAATTTGCTAATGGTACTTTTAATCCCTTCATCCAAGTTATTAATGTGTTAATGCACCTGCAGTTCCTTCTTACACATGATTACAGAGGAGGGGGGGGGGGGGGGGATGGGGGGGAGAATGGACGGCGTACTAGCCCGCTCCCCTGGCATAATTACCGGGTAGAGGGGAGGGGGTTGCAGGGTGGGTGGGGGGAGAACCTCTCCCCTCCCGATGCCCACCACCTCCACGCTGAAGGTCATCTGGCCCCGGCCGCGGCCTCCCATCCTCACCGGCCCCTGGGGCCCACAGAACAGCACGTTAATGACCGGCCGAATGGCCACACGTGCCCTCCCCCGGGGGACCGCACGCCCACCTGATGCCTCCCCCCCCCCACCTTCTCCCCGTATCTGCTCCTTATTCCCCCCCTCTCCCCACATCCCCCCTCCTTCTCCTCCTCCCCTTGCCCTCCACTCTGTTCCCCACATTCCCTACAATGCCGAGGACTATATTCTGCACTCTGTATCTTCCCCCCACTCTCCACCCCACCACTTCCCCCTCCTCCTGTCCCTTTCCCCCTTCTCCATCACTTCCCCCTCCCTTATCTCCTTCTCTCCCCCCTTCCTCTGTATCTTCCCCTACAGTACCATATCCTCCCCTCCCCCTCCTCTGTATCTTCACTACTGTACCCTATCCTCCCCTCCCCCTCCTCTGTATCTTCCCCTACTGTACCATATCCTCCCCCCTCCTCTGTATCTTCCCCGACTGTACCATATCCTCCCCCTCTGTATCTTCCTCTACTCTACCATATCCTCTCCCTCCCCCTCCTCTGTATCTTCCCCTACTGTACCATATCCTCCCTTCCTCGAGACACTCTCCCCTCCGCTCCTCCCTCTCCCCTCCTTTCTCCATGACCGCTCCTCCCTCACCCCTCCTCTACCCCCCTCTCCCCCTCTCCTCCCCTATCCCCCCCACCTCAGGTCACGGGTCACTCAGCCAATAGAGGTGGGGCTGGGGCGGGTCAACGGTGCTGATTGGAATGAG